>NC_051240.1:12695971-12995971 GCF_015220715.1 Pygocentrus nattereri | reverse complement strand
AGCGGTGGGCAGCCCTATCCACAGCACCCGGGGAGCAGATTGGGGTTAGGTGCCTTGCTCAAGGACACATCAGTCATGTACTGTCAGCTATGGGGATCAAACCTGCCCCATGGTTGCTATTGTGGCAATTTGGAAGCCAAGAGCTAATTTTGACTTTATGGAGCATTCGGCTGGACTGCCAGTATAAACATGTTGCAGTTTGTGTCGTGTTTATAATTGTGTTTTTTTTTTACCTTGTAATAATATATCTGTTGTCAATGACTGTGATCTTATAAACTGATGAAGCCATTTGAAATACCATAAAACTTAGCACACAAAAACTGGATTAAAGTGATACTATTATGGTAACTCAGTTTAACTCCCATACAGTGAAACGAGCTCATTGTGATTGCATTGATTAATCGATTTTGATCACTTAATTTACAAACATATAGTGAAAAACAGGTACAGAAGTTGAGAAAGAAAATAACCAGAAAAGAAGAGAGTGTCTTTATGGAGCACACCACTACTAAATCTACTCAAGCATCTTACCTTACCATACAAATGGGCTGTAAACCATTGTCTAAATACTTTTAGTCACCATCACTTATATGACAGCAATCCACAGAGTTGAATGAAATAATCGATTACTATCTCAGTTTTCAAAACGTCTTCGTGTCCTTTGGTATGTTTTCAATTTGAGTGTTTTCAAATCGATAAAACGTCATGGCTAAAAACTATTTTAAACTTAAGGCACCATGCTTCTGTATTTTGGCCGCACAGAACTATACATTTGTGTTATTTCTCAAAATAAAAACTTTGATGATGATGTGAATAAAAAAAACAAAAATTGCATGTAGTTGTATTTGGTGTTGTAAGACGTTTATCCAAGGTTTAATGATACAAAATTTGATCCAAAGTTCGATTGATATAATATTTGATTTAGTCTGCCACAAAGTTAACTCCACCCCCTCAACCAATGAGAACAAATATATTTTCCTACAATATATACCTTGTTAAATTCTAATTTTCCTTTTAAAACTGCATTTTAGTAAACACACTGTTACAAAACACATTTTTGGTGGAATTTGTTGAAAACTCAGTTTGGATCCGACCTTTTTTATTTGAATCCACAACAAACATTTCTTTCCTTAACCGCAAGCAAAAAAAGCTTTGGCACTCCTGTTTTAGTTCTGAAGCATTTTTCTTTAACAAACAAAATGTAGCTGTGGAACATGAATAGGCATAGTAACAATAATAATAATAATTATTATTATTATTATAATTATTATAATGATGATGATAATACTACTACTACTACTAATAATAATAATAATAGAAATTAATAATAATAATAATAACAATAATAACAATAATAATAATAGAAATTATTATCATTATTATTAATAATAAAGTTCCATTCAAGTCCTTGAATGAATCTTTCTTTCGTCCATCGTGACCTTCAGTGACGCAGCCTGTGCATCCGGGGTCTTTTCGCTAAAAGGGGCGGGGCGCATGCGCAGCGGTTCTTCAGCGCTACGACCTCTGCAGTCCGGTAAGTGAAGGAGAAAATTTGCCGGTTAACGAAATTAAAATCTGCCATCATCCTAACGCGTTAAACTCTCAGGCGTCTTCTTTTCAGCCACTATAAGGTCCCCCTGACTGTGCTGTGTTTACAGAGACGCTCATTAGCGGCAGGTTGGTGCGTTTGTGTTGAAATATTTCACTGACCTTAGCCTGCTCGGTTCGCCCGCAGAGATCCGGCTCATCCCGCCCGAGTGTGAGTGAAGCGGTCGGCGAGCTCTGTTGAAAATGTACGCCTGCGCAAAATTCGTGTCTACGCCTGCACTGGTAGGTTCTTAATCGAAATCTTAAAGTGTTGTGAGTTTAAGATTAGAGCTGGGCTTATCTGCTTCTGGCTGGTCCTCATTCAGGGTGCAAAAAAGGCCCGTTGAGCTTGAAGCGTTTTCTCAAGCTAACGTTATGCTAATTTGTGCTTAAATATTGCCCGCCACTGTTAAATGCACACGCTTTTCAGCTGTGGTTTTGTGTGATCGCTGTGTTTCAGACAGACACCTACCTCGACATCTCCGTCTCCGAGTTCTTCTAGCTGTATTGCTAATGCTAATGTATGAAGTGCCTCTGACTCAAGGTCATCTTCTCATGCCGGCTGAAGAGCCTTAGAGCTACATTACTTGAGGAAATGCAGCGTATAAAGGCGCTTTTCTCTTAACCAAGGTGATATTTATTTCTCCGAGCTGCGGAAAAGGCCTGTTTAATTCAGGCCTGGAGAGGTTTGTTGGTGTCCTCTGCCACAGTCTGGCTAACTAGGCTAGCTGTGTAAGTTGTGGGCCATAATCATCAGTGTGTCTGTTTTAAATGTTCTCAGGTGATATTTTGATGATGTCCTTTGACTTGGGGGGCAGATTTGAAACCAAACTGAGTATTTCCTCTATATTATGACCAGTGCTGCTTACCTGGCTACTTGATTGCATGGAGCTTTTGATGCATGTTGTGCCACAGATGTCCCTTTTTGTATTTCACAAATGCAACAGCCCACTAACCCTAACGTTCGTCTGTTTCAGGTCCGCTCTGGCTCAAGGGCGCTTTGCAGACCCCTCTCTGCCTCTGTGCTCTCCAGGCCAGATGTCAAATCTGCAGAGGTGAGTTCAGGACCGTGTCTGTCTCGACCAACAGCTGTCTGTCTGCGCTTTGATATGGTTGGGGGTCCAAGACCCCTTTCACACCTGATTTGTTTTACACGTTTTGAGTGTCTGGGTTTCATCCAGTTAATCATCATGCTCCATGTCGTAGTTGGGTTTTGGTCTGAGCAAGTGGAGCTGCAGACTAAAATGATCAGGGGTATAGGTTTTCTCACAGAGCTTGATTTTATCTTAACCCTTTGAGCTTTGGGATTATTTTTCAGTTAAGAATGTTAAAATATACCAAGAAGTGCTTTTATTTTTTTCAGTGTTTAAGGCTTTTTAAGGAAGACACCCCCCCCAATTTATTATTTCACTTTTATTTCTTTTGCGTGTGTGGACTCGACTCATTTCTTATTCTTGTGGAGCATAATTTCTTATTCTTCTACACTGATAATAAAATCCCCTTCTCAATTTTTTTTTTTCTTCACTAGACTAGCCCAGTCCTCCTGCCACAGACCGGCATGTCCCAGGTTGCACTGAGGGGTTTCCAGACAAGCGCAGTGAGCCGTGACATCGACACAGCCGCCAAGTTCATCGGCGCCGGGGCCGCCACCGTGGGCGTGGCTGGATCAGGAGCTGGAATTGGAACAGTATTCGGCAGCCTCATTATTGGATACGCAAGGTACAGCACAGAAATCTGAATCTGCAGAACCCCAGCGAGGCTGTACGAAGAATGACCCCCAGTTCAACTTTTTACCTTTCTGCTTATATCTGCTGGGTTGTAAGATGCTACAGGCCTGTTTAAGGAAAGATGACTCTAGGATCAGTCTGAATGTCATTTACTACCAAACCCATTGATAAACCAGGCTGGTGCTCATGCTGCTCAACACTTTTTAAATGTAAAGCTGTTGGCGTGAGAGGTTTGCATTTTTCAGTTAGACTGTTACCAACACCAGCTGCACCCTAATGCCCCACTGCAACATAGAAATGGTAAGCTTGGAACTGATCCTTGAAAACTGAGTCTGATCAGAAGCTAAGCCTTGGCTCAGGGCAGCAAAGTGCCAAGCGTTTAAGTTTTTATTTATTTTTTAAGTGTGAATTTTCATTCATACTGACTGGGTACAGGTGATCCACAGTGCCAACTTGATGTATGAAGCAGTCGGCATACCTGTGGAATTAAATTTGGAGGAAGTTGGGGCAGAATGTTGAACTTTAGAAGTTACAGATAGTGAGATGTAGCTTATTGATCAGGCCAGCTTTTCGATCAGCATGCCCAGATTTGTCTGCCTTTCATCTTTTAAATACTGCTGTACTTGCAAGTGTGGATGAGTAACTGCCATTCAGATTTTTTTTTTTTTGGGGTCAGTGTTGCTTTGGTGTGGTCACCTCTTCACAACCAGTCCTGTAGTGTGGAAAGCAATGCACCCTCATTCTTACTGGTTGACTACCATGTTCATTTGAAGTATCTCAAGCACTTGTCAAATGTTCTTCATGCTCTTTGTGCCCTGCAGGAATCCCTCTCTGAAGCAGCAGCTGTTCTCCTATGCTATCCTGGGCTTTGCCCTGTCTGAGGCCATGGGGCTGTTCTGTTTGATGGTTGCTTTCCTCATCCTGTTCGCCATGTAAAGTCTGCACCGTCCTCCATCCCTTGCTGTGACGACGTGTCTTACACTGGCTACTAGGAGTTCTGTGTTGGTGTCATGACAGTTGTACATTTTCCAAGTTTTTCGTGGAAGGCTGACAGACTGAACAGAAGAACATGTATTGTAAAAATGTATCCAATTATACAATTAAAATACATGTATTTCACTATTTAAACTGTTTCTGAGCATTTTTTTTAGACCTGTAGCTTTGGAGACGTTCCTTCGGGTCTCTTTATGCCTGCAGCCACGTTGATCATATATTAGATGTTGGAGTAACTTGAAATATAAAGGACACCCCCCCCCTTTCTTCTACTTATAATTATGAAAATTGTAGACAGTTCAGAGGTGGTTGAAATGCCCTTTTTAGTTAAACCTGGAAAGTCCTAATTAAATTGTTCACAGCAGTTGTCCGTGATGGGCAAACCCAACATTTAAAAACGAATAATGCAGCTGAACGCTACCTCTCAAAGCCATTGTGCATAGTGGGTTCACCTTGTCTGATCACAAAGACCTTGATTTATACTACTTTTGAGGTTCTGGCCCAAATAGTGTAGCATGTATTTCCACAACCATTTCCTCTTCCAGGATTTGACCCCATTTTTAACGTTTGTGTAGAAGAAATAAAGTTATTTTGGATAGCAAGTAAGATGCCTGTATTCCTTGCATCAGTGCAAGGACACCAAAGTTGGTAAGTTTCTCTGATGAACATTTTGCATCACTGACATTGTTTACAGTTGCATAATTATTTTTGAAGTGTTGGTGGAATTTCTCTTTAAAGAAGCGTTTGGTCAGATAACACTGTGGCTGTCCATTTGCAGCTCTAATAGTCCTCAAATGGCCACAATCAACATGCACAAGATTAAGATGGGTCACTGTACACCAGCGGCTGAAGTGAGGCGTTTTGGTTCTCACGTGGTATTTGAGGACTTCCAGTATCTCGCGTGCTTCTCTCCTTGTTTGGAGCGCGACAAGTCCGGAACCAGAGGTGCTGGTGTTGGTAAACGATCGTAATGAGGGCCTTTTTAAAGTACCTTAAAGTGGAGCTCAGTCTGAAAAACTGAACTAAACGGAGCCAAAGTACCGATCAGACGGCGCAGCGGCCGGATACAGAGCTCTAAGACGAGCTCCTCGTTGCAGCTGATGTTTTTCACGGTTGTTTTTTTGCTCCGTAGCACGTGTGTCTGTGATCGCGTATCAGATGGACAGTCTAAAATTATTGAGGGGGAGAAGAGAGAAATATCCTGACCCGCACACGCCCGCCACACGCAGTTCAGAGGCGATACCCAGCTTCTGAACGAGTCGAGTTTTTGCATCGGTTCACACGTCCAACTGAATCGAGTCACTGTGGATCCTCTTGGAAAGTAAATTGACTTCTTTTTTTAAATGTATGAGATGCATTCCAAATACATTTCATTTCCAAGTCCTTACACTGAAGCACAAAAACATTTGGGGGGCATTTTCAAACGTATTTCTGTAGGGACCGTTCACAGTCGTGTTACAGCCCTGAAAGAAAAAGGCAGTTCTCCATAATAAGCCAACTTCACCTCACGCCAAATTGCAGCATCGCCTTCCTTATTTTCTCCATCAGTGAGATGAAGCGCACGCAATGAGACTCTCATGCTGAGATGAACGTCATTACATAGAAGAGACGAGAACATCAGAATGAAGTTTCACTTATTGCTGCATCTGCTGTAAACATGCCTACTCACTAATAACCGCTGCCACTTAGATTTTCTAGTTTAAAGACCAAGAAACGACCCTTCACATGAAGATGAGGGAAACTTTTACTTTGGGGTATATGCATGAGAGTAGGCTAGGGGGTTGGAGGTTCCCAGCGTTTGCATGAAGTATCCGCGTAATGCATTCTGGGTATTTGTAATGAAAAAACACCGATGAAGGAAAAAAATGCAAAATGGGTACAAAATGACAAGTAGCGTTTTAAAAGCTAGTTTTAGGCCAATAGTCGCAGTCATCCTCATCCTGCACGAAAATGAATCGTGAAGTCGGTTCATTGGAACGGGCGTTTCGAATGAGTCGGTTGTGTGAACTGAATCAATTGAACTGAAAACTGAATCACTACAGTTCAGTTCAGTTCACGCTCCGCCCCGCCGCGCTGCGCGTTAAAGGGGTTCGCTAAAGTCGCTAATGCCTCAGAAAAACGAGCCCTGGCTTCTCAAGTAGCCTAAGGAGAGGATAAGAAAGAGTAAGTAGGTCAGACAAAGACAAATGACCTGAGTTGGTATTTATTAAGCTCCTAACAGCAAAAAGAAGATGAAGCGTTCAGTCGTTCCTCGAGTGACTGGGATACTTCTTGCTCTGTTTGGTGAGTAACTGCCGCAATAGATATTAGACATAGTGAATTTAGGTGTTATGGTAACTGTTTCATTTTTACACATTTTGCCAGTTTCAGTCACAGAGTTATAGTGTGGTGTGTTTGTCGTGTATTTCAGCCAATATGGTCAAACTATTACTGTGTGTCTACAAGCATATCTGACCTTTTCAATAACAATCACGGTTTAATATTCCAGCCTTAACGCTGAGAAAAATGCCGCTGTGATGCTCAAATGCGACTAAATGCCGTGTTAAGTTTTTAACGCTCCTCCAGCTGAACCGTCGCAGGAATGCGCTGTGATTGACAGGTGCATGTGCTGCCGCGTGTCTGCTGTTTCTAATTCAGGTTACAGGACGGCCCGTTTTTTGGGACTTTAGTTTTTCTTTATAACAGAGCTTTTACACGCCGTTATAATGCGCTGCGTCTGATTGCTGGATCTCAGGCTCGTGACGGAGCACCTTGTTTCGGGGGCTCGTGCTACATTGTGCCCCGGTGGGCGCTAAGGTGAGATGGGGGGTCTGTAACCTGAGCGGCAGCAGCGGAAACGGCACCTCGTTTGGGGAGACAGGAGAGATCACTGGTCGCCGACACTAATCCTGGAAATCTGCCTTCATGCATATTTCACCTCTCACTGGGGGCAGACTGTGGTCCCACCTGGCTCCTGTGGACCCCCTCCCTTGGTTTAGATAGACAGACATGACTGGGGCCACAAACCCATACAGTCCGCTCTGACTATAGATTGTCTATATATGACAAGCCTGCTAAGATGCGGTCCTCAGACTTCTGGGATTTAGGATATAGTTAATGCAGAAGTTTGAGACCACCCTTCATTTATTTACAGTATAAGGGCAAGTTTTTCTGTTTTTTCTCCTCAGATGTTTACGAGGAGATTAGATAAGATTAACATACTTGCATAAAGAGGCATAAAGTCAAAGGAAAAAAAGGGAGAAAAGCAGTAGTTTTCAAAAACAACGTGAAGATATGGTGAAAATAGGTGTCCTAACAACTGTGAAAGACCTGATAGATCACCATAACTCTCCCCATCATAGACTGTGAGAGATCACAGAGAAGAACATTTGCAAAGCAAAAAAAGAAAAAAGAAACCGATGTTGTTCTTAGAGCAATGGACTGACCTCTCCTCAACATAGCTGAATGTGTTTGGGATGTGTTTGGGATGTGAATGTGTTACTGCGCTTGGGCAGTAAGAAACAAAAAACTTCTAAGACTGAACTTTTCTTTGAAAACTGAAAGCCGCTCTCCTACAAAGAATGGGCAGTGTAATAAAGGTGGTCATACTAAATCATTTAATGACTCTTTTGACTGGACATTAAATAAATAAATGGTGGTCTCAGACTTTTGCACAGACTGTATGTGAAAAGGAGTGTAGCTTTACTGTACTCCCTGATAAATTTCACATTTTACATGAAAATGTGCATAAAGGCTGATTTTATAAACCAGACCAGTTGAGGGCTTCATCCAACTAGTGGTTGTTAGTTCCACCTGAGGACCTAGGGGGGTTGGTCAGAGGCTACAGGTTTACCAAAGCCTCTGACCATTGGTTAGAAAACTCTGTGGGTCCATGGCCTCCTGGCTCAGGGGTCCTGATATAATTTTTTTTCCATTTATTTAAGATTGTGCCTCCAGTTGTGCCTAATATTCGCACGGTCTCTCTGTCTAGATTGACCATTGTAAAATACAGTATTAATACAAGCTTTTGGCCTCTGGGTTCTGGCCCCATTGGCCTGGCCTGTAAACCATCCCAATTTCCAATCTAAATCTAAAACCAAATCTAAGATCAAGCCAATCAGGGACTCCAAAGTGGTGTATTAGAGCTAGATGATGGGGCGTTGAGAATGAAAGCCAAGTGATTTTTCTTCCATCCAGTATTTGACTCTTTAGCTTGAAGGTATGCGTTGGCATTAGTATGGACCATTTAGTAGCTTGTAAACAGCCAAGAACTTTTGTTATTTCTAATAAAAACTTTACGGTAGATGTTGAAACATGACTGTTAGGACTTGATTGCATTCAGCCACAAGAGCATTAGTGAGGTCGTCAGGTACTGTGGGTAGATGATTGGTTCTGGATCACAAATGCCACTCCAACTCATTCTAAAGTTATTGGAGAACAGAGAACACAGTTCCACTGCTCCACAGCCCAATGCTCTTAAAGCAGCTGAATTGTTGATGAATTATGCTATAATTAAAACTGCAGCTGGAACAGAATAGATCACACACATATTTAATTTGGCACAGATTGACTGTATGTGCATGAGATTTCACAGTGTCTCCTTCAGCAGGTCAAGTGTCGTGTGTGAGTAACTTTGCGTCATGTGCAGTTGCCTGCCTCCATCAGCACTAATCCCCTGTGCGGCAGTGTTTGTGTAAGAGTGCACCCTTGTTGAACTGTGAGGGAGAGAGGGATTATATTCAGACTACAAACTGGGACTATAGTGTTTCATATCTAAAGCTGAGTGGGTTTGTATACATTTATACGTGTGTGTTTACGTGCCAGGAAGGGCAGTATTCCTGATACATGAAAAATGCAGTATTATATATTGTAACACTATTAAACACTACAGATCAATTAATAAACATCATAGAACTGTACACTATATGACAGAACTGTTAATGCCATAGCTCTGTTAGTGCTGTAGCTCTGCCAGTGCAGGAGCTCTTCTAGTGCCATAGTTACATTTATGCCAGAGACCCATTAGTACTATAGCTCTGTTAGCATGGTAGACCTGTTAGTGCCATAGCTCCGTTAGTGCCATAGCCCTGTTAGTACCATATCTCTGTTTGTGCCATAGCTCTGTTTGCGCCATAGCTTTGTAAGTGCCACAGCTCTGTTAGCGCCACAGCTCTGTTTGCGCCATACCTCTGTTTGCGCCATACCTCTGTTTGCGCCATACCTCTGTTTGCGCCATACCTCTGTAAGCGCCATACCTCTGTTTGCGCCATACCTCTGTAAGCGCCATAGCTCTGTTTGTGCCATAGCTCTGTTTGCACCATAGCTTTGTTTGTGCCATAGTGCCGTCGACATTGAACTGTTAATACCATAGGTCCTTTATCACTATAGACCCCTTAATGCCATAGACTGACTCTGGCCATAGACCCATGATAATGGTTAAGTGCCACAGACATATTAGCAGCATAGAAATGTTACTACTGTCTATCTATCTCCATTAGCACAATACACCTGTTCATGCCATAACCCCATTAGACCTAAAGCCAGAAAACTGTCAGCAGCATGCCATAGAACTAGTGCTATAGATCTATTAGCGCCATAGATCTATTATCGTCACAGACCCTTCTGAAGAATGGTGTGCTGCCCTGCTGCCAGTTATTTTTTCAAGATGTGAATATGGTGGTTAATCCTTTTCTATCCAGTTGCAAATAATTTTGTGTATAATTGACTAGAGTTAATACTAGATATATATTAAGCATTTAAGCTTTCATTGCTCTTTTGTCTTTTTACTGTGTTCTGGCAAGCTTCTTGCAAGCAAAGCTTTGATCTTCTGTGTTAAGCTTTCTCCAGCTGCCCCACATATTTGATCTGTTTCACCACCATCAGACATGCCTGAAGTGATTAAGCGCTTGATTGCTAGTATTTATTTTGATATAGATTTTTATCACATCATTTTGTATACAGTTTAATGTATTTTATGCCGATTCATGGTTTTTCAGGTCTAGGTCTGTGCTCCTCTGATGAGACGAAATTGGTGAAAGATCTGTTTAAAGGTTATAACAAGGTGGTTCGACCTGTAAGCCATTTCAGTGAGGCTGTAGTAGTGACTGTAGGCCTCCAGCTCATTCAGCTCATCAGTGTGGTAAATATGCTTTAACACTGTGTTCATTTTCTCTCCCTTTTACTGGAACTCGTTTTTATTGAAACTTGCATTTTAATTTCTGTGTACTGTAATAGTACATTGTGTCACATTACTGTCACACTGCCACACACAAATGGACTTTTCATCTCTCTTTCTATACACACAGGATGAAGTTAATCAGATTGTCACCAGCAACGTGCGTCTTAAACAGGTCTGGCTTTCTATTACTGTGTTCTGTTAAATGTAGTGCAGCCATTAGACTTAAACCATGATCAAAAAAACTGAAAAACTGTTCTCAAATGAAAGCAACATCACAGTCGAGGCTCTCAAACTCCAGTTTGGGACAATGAACAAACCTAGTCTATCACCCCTGACCTTGCATAGAACTGAACACAGGTTTGTTAGCTGAAACTGAACTCTGCATCTTTTTATTGGGCCCTTCTTACCTCAGACTGTGTATATGAGCAAAAAGGCTAGCATAGAAACATCTTACATGGGACCTTACCTTCTCTCTTCTCCACGACCAGCAATGGAAGGATGTGAATCTGCACTGGAACCCAGACGACTATGGTGGGATCAAAAAGGTCCGGATTCCCTCTACTGACATCTGGAAACCAGATTTAGTGCTTTATAACAAGTAAGAGACTAAGTTAGTGTTAAACTCTGTTGATCCATTACTCCAAATATAATCGATCAGCCAAGACATGTTTGGCCTCTGAAGTTTGCTTTTTTAGGTGCACTAGAACTACACTAATAGACACAGGTGGAAAGAGTACTGAAAGTATTTAAGTAAAAGTACTGTTACTGTAGTAAATAAGGTTCAAATGAGAGTAAATGAGTTGTTTACTGAAAAAAAAACTTGGTATGATTATATTATATATGATTATATGTGGCTACATTAGGTTTATATGTTTCCAGTCAAGTAGCTGAGAATCCCTGAAAGAATATGCATAGTTTGGTACTGTTTAATTAACCCAGATTAGCAGATTACTTCATTAAGAGTCAAAATAATGACCAGATTGCTCCATTAATAATACACTTTAGAGTGACAGCCCTACTGCCCATTAGGTCCCTGAACATTAGCTTTAAATGGTAAATGGAGAGATTTGGCAGGAAACGTATTGGCTGTTTTTTTATTTGATTATTGCTTTAAATGCAAATTCCACCGATTTAAAAAAAAAAAATCTGCTTAATTAAATTGCTAAGAAGTAAGCAAAGTTATTAAGAGTGGTTTGATGTTAAATTGTTCACAGTGGTGGTGATAGGAACCAGACGTCTGAAGTATTTCAAAACTACATCACAGAACGTTTTTCATTAAAAGGGTTACAAATATGTTGCCTGATGCCTGAGACATAGTATTAATATACACCCTCAAAAAAGATGGTTCTTCAAGGGTTCTTTCGTAAAAGAAAATGGTTCTATATAGAACCATGAACACTCAAAGAACCCTTGAAGAGTTCTTTGTATGGTGAAATGGTTCTTTAGATTGATGGAAAATGTGCTGTAGATGGTTCTGCATAGAACCTTTTTGAAATGTTGCCAAAAGGGTTCTTCTGTTGAATGAAGTCAGTCTTATAACAAAAGAAGAACCCCTTCCGGCGCCAAATAGAACCAGTCTCACTTCCTGCTGTAAAATGCAAGGATGTAGCTGAAAAAGACTCCACCTCTGGAATAAAACTGTGTTTTGGTGGTGACATGAAAATGTGGGATGGCATCTTTTGAATGGCATCTTTTTTTGTTTAGAAATTAATCACATGATAAATCTAAATCTTTAAATTTTACTTTAAAGGAAATGAAATAAGTATTTTTGTAAGTTGAAATTTAGGGGTTAGGGTTTGGCACAACCACCTTCCAAAAGAAAGTAGCCTATGAATGATGATTTTATATATATTTAGCTTATGACCTAATTAATACCTTGTGTTTAAATAGATCTTAAGATAATCCTTATAAGAGACTTACATTTAAGGTTTGAAGTAATTAGGAAGAATCATTCATATATATGGAGTAAGTCTATGCAAATGCAGCTCTAATGCATTTGCTTGTGTGTGTACAGTGCTGACGGAGACTTTGCCATCGTGCATGAGACTAAGGTTTTACTGGAGCACACCGGGTTGATCACATGGAATCCTCCAGCCATCTTTAAGAGCTACTGTGAGATTGTGGTGCTTCACTTCCCCTTCGACCTGCAGAACTGCAGCATGAAACTCGGCACGTGGACATATGATGGCAACCTAGTCGTCATCAACCCGGTACCTGCCACTTTGGCAAACACAATCATAAACGTCAATTTATATATACAGCCATATGCAAAAGTTTAGGAACCCCTGGTTTGTTGATTTTCTGAATTTAACACATCGGGGAAAAAATAAAACAAAATGTGCAGACGTTAATGCACATTTTATATTTTATGTTTTATTTTCCCTCAAAAATGTAGAAACGGCACAAAAATGGACACAAAAATGCTTGCTCTCTGTAGAGGATGTGTTAATTTATTGTCACTTAGAAAATCAACAAAACATGTCATTTGATCAGGGGTATTTAAACTTCTGCATACATCTATAAAAAATTATAGAAATAGGCCACGCGATTGTGTGTATCTGTATGAATGTGTGTATATATGGGTTGTAGGACCATGACCGGCCAGACCTCAGTAACTTTATGGAGAGTGGCGAGTGGGTGATGAAGGACTACAGGAGCTGGAAACACTGGGTGTATTATGCCTGCTGTCCGGACACACCTTACCTGGACATTACCTACCACTTCCTCATGCAGAGACTGCCTCTCTACTTCATTGTTAATGTCATCATCCCCTGCATGCTCTTCTCCTTCCTCACCGGCCTGGTGTTCTACCTGCCCACTGACTCTGGTAATTGAAAATGTGTATATACAGTCATATGTTTATTTGCTGAGTTTAACAAGGAGGGAGAAGAATAATACAAAAATGTGGTATATTTATTATTTTTTCTTAAATTCATTTTTCTTTTGTTAAATATTTCAGCCTTTCAGAGGTTTCAATGATTTGAAATCATTCATTGTAGAGAAACTTATTAACTTGGATTTCTGTACAGTGGTGATGATGGGAACCAGGGGTCACAGAGTCTGCAACACAGATAGTCTTTATTTGACCATTTAACCTACAATGTTTTTATTTTTTGTGTCTTATGTTTTTATATGTAATGTTAATGATGGTAAATTGGTGGTAAATCTGACAATGTTTTCTTTAGGGACTGTTATTCCATTGCTTCTCAACACTCATTTATCTCATGCATCAAACAGCATGTTCTTGACCATTTCATGTAAAACTGTTGTGATGTAGTTTTTATAGGCGTTAAATACTTCAGACATCTGGTTACTATCACCACCACTGTAAACAATTCTGACTCTGTAAATATCTCTAAAATGGAGCATTTCACATCACACCACTTAATACGTAATACTTATTTACTGTATGCATGTGTGTAGGTGAGAAGATGACCCTCAGTATCTCTGTCCTGCTGTCTCTGACTGTGTTTCTGCTGGTCATCGTGGAGCTGATCCCGTCCACCTCCAGCGCTGTTCCGCTCATAGGCAAATACATGCTCTTCACCATGATCCTTGTCATCGCCTCCATCATCATCACCGTTATTGTCATCAACACGCACCACCGCTCACCCAGCACACACACCATGCCCCCCTGGGTCCGCAGGGTAAGCATGAGAGCATGAATGTTGGTGAAAAGGAAAGGAATGATAAATATTTTAGTGAAATATCTCCTTATGATAAATGTGACAATGATCGAGACCAATTAACACCATTTATGGCATTCATACTGTCAGCAAATGATCATAGCACAGTTAATAAGTATTGGCCATACACACCTTACACAGCATGTACAGTAATATGCAAAGGTTTGGGCACCCTTGGTCAAATTGTTTTGTTGACTTGACTTGGGCGCTGGAGGTATTATCAACAGTTCCACGTGTATATACAGTTGCAAAGTTCTGAAAATGTAAAGGGAGTGGTGGATTTATTATTTAAATATTATCTGTACTGCAGATCTTCATCGACACCATCCCAAACCTCATGTTCTTCTCCACCATGAAGCGTCCATCTCAGGAGAGGAGGGAGAACCGCTCCTTCCCTCCAGACTTTGACATTTCAGACATCTCAGGCAAACCCGTGCCCGCCTCTGTCACCTTCCAGTCGCCCATCATCAAAAACCCAGACGTGCGCAGTGCCATCGAGGGCGTCAAATACATCGCTGAAACCATGAGGGGTGATGAAGAGTCCAACAATGTGAGAAAATTCTGGCCCCTGTTCTCTGTCTCTCTGTGTGTCTCTCTGTCTTTCTCTCTCTTTGACCTTTGTTCTGTGTTTCTATGACATCCATCCATCTGCAGACCAGAAGAGACTTTTCATTTTAAGCTGCAGATATGTGATGCGCTGTATTGCATTGTATTGCTCTCTCTTTTCTTAATACTAGTCAGGGATCCCCACGACCCAGAAGGAGAAGTAGCTTAGAAGGTGTGTGTGTGTGTGTGTAGTCAGGGGTCTCACAGCAGCATTTTGGACAGCAGTATACATGACAAGCTTGACTGACAGATTCCCAAGTACACCGAGTTGCAATAGCCAAGGCGAGAGGAATTAAAACCATGAACACCCAAGTCTTAAAAGACAAGATGCTTTTAAGTAAAGCTATACTTCTGAGTTGAGAGCTACCTGTTGCTGTGTATGTTGAATTATAAAAGGTCTATATCATGGAAAACTGATTTTTCCTCACTTATTTGAAATAAAAGAATATAACGCATAAACATTGCTAAAATTTCATGGAGAAAAAAAATAAAATAAAGGATAACACATTTGTGGCTGCTTTGGGGCTCGGAAACAGCCTGCAACTCTCCATACTCTTGTTCTCTGGACACATGAACCTGTTTTAGTGACATGCCCAAAAGGAGGCCAGCAGTCAGCTCACTGCAATGAAACTGCTGCAAATTTTTAAAATATGTGAATAGAATAAAAGTACAACCTCTAAAATACAAATTAAAACAAACATATATAGGTCTTTACTGTACTCAAATTAAAGCACTGATTGGGTGAAAGGCAGAAAATCCTGGACAGGTCACCAGTCCATCACAAAGCTTACACACACGCTCACACCTATGGCCAATTTAGCATGTCCAATTATTGTAAACAGTCCTGGTATATGAGGGTGCTACAGCCCCCTCAGCACACTCACTTCTTGTGCTTATTTTCAGCTAAAAATGCACCATTCTTTTAAAACATTTTGACATTTTAACACAACACAGAGTATCTAATAACATTTATTACAAATACCTCGAGTAATGTTAACGGTAACCACTAGGGGGCACAAACCTAAAGCAATGGCTTGCCCTGAAACTGCAGGTCTGTGGATGGATGATGTTGACTCTCCTGTTTTTCTTAATTTTCTTCTGCTTCTTCTTCTTGCTCTCCTTCTTCTGCTTCTTTTTTCTCCTTCCTCTTTTGTCAGATTGCTTGACTTCTCTTTAATTTCATATCTGGTTACATTCTGACCTCTTTGGAACTCCCCAAATCTAGGATCATGTCAAAAATCTCCTCCTGTTCTTCCCCTTTTCTGTCATCCTTCCACCCTTTCTCTTCCTCCCAGGCTGCAGAAGAGTGGAAGTTCGTTGCCATGGTGCTGGATCACATTCTGCTGTGCGTGTTCATGGCGGTGTGCATCATCGGTACGATGGGAGTGTTCGCTGGCCGGCTCATCGAGCTCAACATGCTCTGAGCCTGAAGGCCCAAGTGAAGCCTGGGGCTTGAGTTGGACACATAGCCTCCGTCTCTCAGCCCCCTGCTGGGCTGTGGCAGACGAGATATCTGCTCGGATCAGATGTTAATGGGCCGGTGGAGCCAATTCGACTGCTGAAAAGATCAGATGCACACACATCCAGGACATACAAAAGCCTTTACTTTTCCTCCACTAACACATTAACAATACATTTCAGACTTTACACATAGTTTATTGGTAGTTGTGAAGACTCAGAATGGTTTGCTCATATTTATCTGCAGTTCTTGCTAATGGTGTGTGATCTAAGCATGTCGTTTGTCAGTCATTTGTCTCTTGACAAAGACTTAAGGCGTCTGTGGTTGCCTTAGGCTCTTCAGTATGTGCTTCAGTGTGTGTTGATGTATTCGTTGAATAGGCTAGATTGTAGATTTCAGGTTAGAATTACACAACATTGTGTGATTGACTTAATTGTACAATTGTGTTCGCATACGCCACACCAATGTATATTTGTTCCACAGCTTGCCTTTTTTCTTTACACTGTCGCTGATGTTGTACAAGAGCAGTTAACTTTAACTCTCTTTCAAGTATCTTGAATGAAATATGCATTATGCTGGATTTGTTAATCATTATCACGATTTTGGCTTTAAATAGGCTGCTACATACAAATGAGCCCTCTAAACAAACAAACACAATGTTCTTTACTGTAAGCTGTGAACATTCTGACCAATAACAGTTGAGTTTCTATATGAATCAGGGTATTCAAGTAATCCAACAAAAGTGAATTATTTTGGTCATTTTAGAGCAGTTAAAATGCGTCACATTATGGATTCATCAATATGTTTTTAATACATTGCAAGTAGTATAGCAATATCATCGCAGTACTATTCTATTATACCATTCACCCCAAAACACCAAAAAAAAAGAAAAGAAAAAAGCAGCCGGACTCTTTTGAGAAGACTTGGTTGAGATGTCTTTAAAGTTGTGAGTACATTTGCTAATTTATTACAAATCAGTGCGTAAATTTGATTATCCAGTACTGATTACTTATTGTAATGTCCTGACTGCAAAAAGGGTAAAGGAGTCAATAATCTGACATTTGAGATGGCCGTAAGAATATTTTCATATGATTTAGCTTATTTCTAGACAAGTTAAGTAATCTTACCTAACAAAATGGGCTTATTGTATTGGCAGATATTATGTGTGTTTCATTATGTTTTGAAACAACAAAATTATCTGCCAATAGAATAAAACAATTGATTATTATCTACATTATGGGAATTTCATCCTCCCATTATAAGGAGCATTTGAGACAGGACTGCTTTTTGAATGATGCAGAACACAGGACAGTCAGTTGGAACAGAGTACATTTACATACATCATTCTCAAAGGTACATTAACAAAAAACAGCCCATTTAATTGAAATATAACTATTTTTGGCACATAAAAGCACATAAACCATATAAGAAGGGGGCATTGGGGGGAAAAAATAAAAGGCAAGATAAATGCAGGTCCCTGAGGTGCCTTGCATCTAAAATGTCTAGAAATAAGTTCAATAATAATGAGATATATTAGATATTTGACTAGATTTGAGTTGTTTTCTGCAGAGCCCTGCTGGTGACATCTCATATAATTAAAAATAATGCGTGGTTGTGCTGTTTTACCACTTAAGAATGAGATCCTAAGGCGTGGCGATGATTTAATAAGCCGTAGGAGTAAGATCATGCCTTATTAAGCTGGGTCAAAGCTTATTTATCTCATTGCCATACCTCTCTAAGTTGTGGCCATGCATTAGGATATCATTCCCAAGCCTTAATAAGTCGTAGCCATGCATTATTTTTATTAATATAGGATGTCGCCAGCAGGCCTCCATAGTTTTCACCTGCCATTACATCATTTTTTGCAGTACACTTTAAGCCTGGGCTCTTTGGCTGTTCATTGGCAGGTGAGATGTCGATTTGCATGAATTTTTCTATTGATTTTTTTAACCTCTGTTCTGATCAGTAAGAGCACTCTGGTCCAGTTAAACAAGGCAGTGGAGAGATTTTTAATGTGTATGTTATTCTGCACACTTGTGACAGCAATAAAGGTCTAGCAAGGCTCAAAGATCACAGGCCCCTGTTGCAGTTGCACTCCAATCCAAAACTTTCCACTTGGTGCCTGGGGCATTATTTTTTAAGCTCTTGCTGATGCTTGTAATACGTTTTCGTAACTATTTTGTCCAGATTTGCGATTTGTTGAAAATGTTCACGACACAACAGTTCAGTTCAGGTTGTGTTATTGATGCAGGCTTGTGTGTGAGTTTCTCTGGAAAAGGATTTCTTACTGAAGCATAATTTTGCATTTTCATTAGGTTTTGGGCAAATAGAGCAGAGAACATCAGCCAAAAGTACAGTATCTGCTAAGTAATACACTCCTGTATGCATTTAAGGCCTTCGTTTGAGCACCTAAATTAAAGGGGATTTTCTTTACAGTGGTGGTGATAGGAACCAGGAGTCCAGATATCTACAACACAAATATAGCCATTTTATTTACTATTCAAAACCAGCAGTGAACCTACCTTCTACATTTCATTATTCACAACACAAAAATCACTCTGCTTTTCAGCCCATAGACAAAATAAGACAAGATGCTCACTGGGACTTTTCAGTCTCATCCTTTCTTTTTTTTGCTTTCTTTTCTTAGCTCTGCTCTGTTCTCATGTCTCCACCGGTCTCCTTCTCTCTCTGTGCTCTGCCACCTACTGATGAGAGAGATAGTCATAAGTAGGCTGGCAGACACAAAGCACAGGCGAATATCATCAGCTACTTAGCCCGCAGGTTCAGCCGGCCTGGCTCTCTGTCCGGCATTTGGCGCTTGGCCATGCCCCTTTCTCCACAACCGCTCAAAAGGGGTTCTTCTATTGACACAAGTTTAACATAGCAATAGCAGAACCCTTTCAGTGCTATATAGAACACTTTACAAATAGGTTCTATATAGAACCTTCTGCAGCACATTCTTCATGAATCTGAAAAACCATTGATGAACCATCATGATGCAAAGAACACTTTAATCATGCAAAGGGTTCTTTGAGTGTTCATGGTTCTATATAGAACCATTTTCTTTATAAAAAACCCCTTGGAGAACCATCTTTTTGAGACTGAAAAGTTGTTTTTTTTATATTTACCACTATTTTAATTAACTGTCAACATTACATATGAAAACTCAGAAGGCAGGTGAGAGTGTACTTGGTCTTACAACAAACTGCATGTACCTCTCCACCATGGATTGGTTTAAAAAAACATCTCAGTGTAAAAGTATCGTAAAACAGTGTCTGAGGCCTCAGACAGCGTATTCATATCCATTTCATGCAATGCCTTTCTGTGAAAAATTGGTGGAATTTGCCTTTAAGGTAAAAAAAAGTTTTTTTCAGCCACTATGAGAGACAAACATCTTTTTCCTCTTCTTTTACTTTGTTTTGCTGACTCTTTATCACTTACCACAGATGAGATTAGTGACAAGACATAGCACTTTTGAGCAGCTGCAATATTGTACTGACACATCGGTCTTTCAGAAAAACACACAGAGAACCTGAACTTTAGAAGAGCTGAGGCTAATGTGGCCTGAATCATTTCATTTGATGAATCAAATGGACATGAGCACAGTGTGTATGATTTTTGTTTGTCTAACATATTTTCCTGTGTATTCACTTTTACAATATTTTCTCTTTCCTAATAAAGGGTCACTCATGTTTGATCCCACACTTTATGCCTCCTTTTTTGGTTTAGTTACAGTGGCACCCAAAAATGTTTGGTCACTTTAACCATTGGTAAGCTTTAGGTTACTTCATAAAGTGTTGAACAAAATAATATTTGTTTCAGAGACTTAACATGATGGTAAAAATGGTAAAAATGATGGTAAACTCTTTAAGTGGAGAAAGGCTGGAGATTAATTCCAACCTGACTGTGCAAAGGTATTTTGGATGCAAACCTGAAGAAATGAAGTAAAACTCAACAGTCGCTTTTTTTTAAAGGTCTTGTCTTTTCGTGGGCAACCTATCTCCAAATTTGTAACTTTACAGGAAAAGGAAATAAAACCTTCTTTGCATTTAATGTAAGTCAATGGACCTGGATATTTATCCAAGTAATTTTGGGTCATTTCTTTTAGCCCGTTCGTCATGAAATTTACTCACAATATAAATGGCAACAGGTATCTTTAAATAAAAAAAAAAAAATGGAGATGCAAGGTTGCTGGAGCCTATCCCAGTGGTCAGCGGGCAGAAGGCAGGAAACACCCTGGAGAGGTCACCACTCCATCACAGGGCAGACAGAGGCACAGACATATACTTTCCCATACACACATCTAGGGGCAATTTAGCATGTCTGACTGCATGTCTTTGGACAGTGGGAGGAAACAGCACACTTTGCTGAGAGACGACTGTCCTACCCATTGTGCCTCTGTGCCGCCCTTCCCTATCCTACATTTCTTTTCTATTTTATTTTTCCCCTGAAGTGGTTTTCTACACCAGAAACCATCATGATTCATTTTTTTATATCACCATTTTCCAACTTCTCTGTTACCTTCAAACAGAATCATTTTATTACTGTGCCTTTAAGCCATGGTTCACGTAAATGACCCCTGTTCTGATTGGCTGCCCTGTGTTCAGTAAGCCATCCTGGCTGAAACACTCCTTATAGCTTCACAGTGGATGGGGTAAGGATATGGAAATTAATTGATTTTTCATGACATCACAAAATCAACGAACTGAATAGCGGCTTAGTTTCCATATTAGGACTGTTTGGCCCTGGAAGTGAAACTTTAACGGTGTTTACACGCTGCATCAAACTCGTTACTTAAAAAGGTGAGTAAAATGAATGACGTCGTCCACGATAATGGCCCTTTAAAGTGAATTACGGAAAACAAGTCAGACAGAGTCTCTCTCTCTCTCACATCCCCCCTCCCCACCCTCGGACAGATGTTGCCACAGCTCACCAGCTCCACATCTGGAAACGCTGCTCCACAGCCAAAGCCCCGGATAAAGGGAACGCTGAGCCGTTTTTATCGGCGAACAAAAACAAAAAACATAAACTTCAGCTCAACGTCGGTCAACGGATTCCAGCAGACGCAGTAAGGTGTGTCTTCTGTTCTGGTGTGACAGGATACGAACGCATGAGAGCTTAAAATAGTACAAAAAAACTTTCGAGCGTATTCTGAGGGGGATTTGTGGGGCGGAAACGGAGACGAGAAGAGAAGAGAAGAGAAGAGAAGAGAAGAGAAGCTGTGTGTATGTGTGTGAGTGAAGGAGTGGCCTGAAGCAGTTTAGTTTGAGGCCACCGTGTAACTTGGAGCTGATGAATGGTACCACGTCGGCTTCGGGAGATTTGCTGGACACGTAGTTAACGTTAGAAAACCGTTGGGAAACCGAGGGGTGAGTAACAAGGACGGGTTGCTCTTTAAACGCCCGCGTTTTACGATTTACTAGACTAGGTTTGGTTTATTAAAGTGCGTTTCTGCAGACTTTCCTTGCCGTTTTATTAACAAAACTGAGGTTTGCGGGGAGGAAAGTGCCAGACTGAGCTGCCAGTTAACCTAGTTAAACTAGGTTAAGTCAAGTCACCGCAGATGCGGCTGCACGCTGTGAAGAACTGACGCTAAGTTTGGAAACGCTTTTAGGCTAAAACCGACCGTCTCCTAGAACTGGGTTGGTGTTTCTCACCAAACTGAAGTCAAGTTTCTTGTCCGAATTTTCCCGTTCCACCTTAAATGGGGCAGCCGTTAGGTTCAGGCACGTGAAAGTAACGTTACTGCTGCACCGTTTAAGGTGGAACTGGAAAATTCGAACAAGACGCTGGCGAATAGGAAACCAACTTCAGCCTCATGTGTTCCTCAGAAATTACAGCAATTTCGCCATGCCTGGTAAGTTCCTGTGACCAAAAAAGGTTTACTCTCTGAGCTGGTTGAGCCTTTGTGGCCACACCACATCATGCTTTCCTAATTGAAAGGTCACAACAGGCCGGTTTTTACTCAATGGGGGCCATTGTTGTCCTTCGTTTTGACTGGCTCTAGTGTTTTCATTGATTAGCAAAGACTCGTGTCTACGCAGAGGAATATTCTTAAGGAGGTCTCCTCTTAATCCCACTTGCTTCTCCTAGACATATTTAAGTCCTGTTTGAAATCAGGATGAGACTCTCTGACATTTCCTCTGCATTCACCTCACTTGGATCAAAATATTGTTATGACTTGGCTACGTTGTGTCTGACTCTTCTCACTTCAGTATAAATAGATGAAGTCTTTAAGCAGTGGAGATGGAGACCTCATCCCCACAATTTCCAGTCAAAATACTGAAATCTGCTTTATTTCTCTTAAAACAAAGAGAAGCTTCTCTTTTAGAAAGATATTTTCCCCCTTGGGTAGTCACATGCACCAGCTTCCTGAACTTATCTCACACTGGTGTCAGCAGTACAGTGTGCTGGTGTGCCAGCATGGACTTTGTGTCAATAAATGGACCCCTATGTGGGGAAACACATGATCTCCCCTCAGGTCAGACGGGGATGCACACACATAAACACTGTCTCGAGGTTGGAAGGTAATAATGATGTTGCTGTTATCACTGGCCCTGCTCTGATTGAACGCTGTGGCTTTGAGAATGGGCCGAGCTGTGAAGAGATGGTGTTGGTGGGTTTTTAGTTGTGTGTATATACGTGTTTTTTTACTGTCCTTGCTATCTTATTGAAATGCATGTCCATGCGGACCTTTGGTGAGGAACTCGTGGTTCTGCCCGCAGCAAGAGGGAGTAAACACCTTCATAATAAATATGCAGACATGCACTCACACTTCCTCTTTTCTCAATTGTGATCTCTTGATTTACCACCCAACGCAGGCTGTCTTTTATCTGGCTCAAGGTCATATAACCACATACTGAATTAGAAAGCAAGGTCTATGACAGCGATAATGGGTGACAAGACATCTCTCCCTTTTTGAGGATGCAGGTCACTGATTGATTTGAATTTTAAATTTATTGCTGTTAAAGAGACATTCTGGCCAAAATATAAAACAAAATTATTCTACATCTGTTGTAAGCATGCGTACTCGCTCCACACCGTGGTGCCACTGTAATCCCTAGGGTGAGAGTCTTCTGGTTTACAGACAAAAATCCCCCTTCGGATGGTTTTGAATATGGGGGATCTTATGAATAACTCCACCTGCTTTGAGGTGGATATTTGTAGTGAGCTGTTTGAATTTTTGTCATTAGCTGGTGCAAGAAAGCCAGTATATCGTACTGCAGCTGCTGTCTTCAAATCATCTATGCAACGGAGAGAATGTAATTACAAAAGCGTCAGAAATGACTTGTCAGTTGAGGTTTAACAGCTAAAGTTAGCGAGGTAGTTGACTTTCTAGATTCCTCAGTTTGGCTTCTTTTCTCTGACTGAAAGGGTAAAAAAAATTAGTGTTTTAAACGATCAGTGTTGAGAGAAACACTGGCCTTATAGATCAGGAGCTGGGCTAGTAGTCAGGATTGGTTGACACCACGTGGATTCCCAAAGGCTGTATGATCATTTTGCACAGCATTTTTTGAGAGAACATTGATAAATGAAAACATGATGGATTTGAAACTGATAAGGACATTAAGTTGTGCTACAGAATACTGCATAAGAGAACAAAGGACATGTGAAACCCATGTAAAACATATTAGTCTTAGGCTGGAATGGATTTTATATCAATTTGTTTGATTGTCTATTGTTGATGGGTAATGTAAGTCATGATTTTAAGTCAAGTCATGTTCTCTTCAATGTAAATTACCCAAATTATTGGATAAAAAGCTAAAGTCAGCATTGCGTTTAGTGTTCTCCTACTCTGCATGTCATGTATGTGGCCTAAAATTTCCACACCTTCAACGTAAATGACTGTACAGCTTGACCAAGTTCTGCATTACTCAGGCTCACCCTGTGATATGGGCCTTTTGGAGGAAGTGTGACCAGTTTTAGAGAGGAACTGGAAAACAGTAAAGAAAAGAACGAAAGAGTCATTCTTTCCCATTTGCTGGTTGATCTCTGCTGACGGTGCGGTAGCTATGTTTTCAAAAGCTGCTACAGATGTAGTACCTTTAAACAGAAACCCAGCAATTTCTGTCTCTCAAGATGATGACTGTTAGAAAAAGGCCGACTCTTAGAGGCACCATCCCTCCATGTGTGGTCCTGCTAACTTTATGATCATATATTTAGAAAAGCTTTAACCTTCACTTCATGAAATTGTGTGCCTTCTTGTCGAGTCGTGTAATTACCTATTGCTGAGTGGCACCGTGAGCGAGGAAATGGATGGACTGGTTTCCTGGATTTCAATCAGCGAAGAGATATTTGCTGTTTGTTGTTTATTTTTTTCATTTTTCCACTGGAGATAAGCAGCTAAAGTAGCTAACAAGTAACGGAAGCTTAAACTGCGTTCCCTCAAATTACCACACATTTTCTTCAAACTGTATCGAGTTGTTACGGCACTCTAAAATAATTTAGCTTATGTTTTTTGACACTGAGGCATGTTATTAATTGTAAAAAAATGGACCAATGTCTTGTAGCTTTGTGGCTGCTACCTTAAAGCCTAAATTTGGTCTGTACATTTTTATAGGTAATTGGTGAGGTATAAGCTTTCCTTATGTTTTAGTTATGATTCCTGTCTCTTGTTTATTAGATTTTATTTATTTATTTATTTAGAACTAGTTGTAGTTTAAGACGATTCGTAAGGCTCTACTATGCACAATGATGTTGACTAATATCAGCAGATAACTGCTTTAAAAATGTGGTTATATGTATTTATTGTGCTCTGTAAGAGAAAAACATTCTGGCAGTTCCCCATACCGTGCTAAAATGTCATAAATGTTATTTTTCTTTGTAATCCTACTCCAAGTGAATGTGTTTAAGGTTTACATTTTGCAAATGTGTATTTATCTGCATTGGCAGGTGTGCACATGAAAAATTCATGTTCAATTCATATATCGGTGCATCCGTACTCTCTTGTGGTTGCTAACCTAAACTGTAATATGAACCATTTGAATAATAGACTGATTAGAGGTGTTATTTAGGCCAATCAAATTCCTGGAATCCATTGAGGCTGATTTTCTGCATCACTGTCTTGCAAATCTGCCACTTGTGTTTGTTTACAGATTAAATATTGGGCCACACGGCATGGAGTTCATTGAGGTCGTCCTTCTGTTTCCCCTGTTACCAGGTTTATGTCTCTGTGGTGAGGTAAAGCCTGAAGCAGCACAGCTGATGTGCCCCCAGTGTAAGTAGGGCAATGGCTTGGTGGTTGTCATAAGACCACCTTTACCTCCTATACACCTCCTCACGGTCAGTCAGCCCCTCCCATGTGACATCTCGGTCTTGTAAATGACAGAGCAAGAGACGATTTGCAGCAAATGATGAGAGTGGGATGGAAATGTGTGATATTTTCCAGATTCCTGTAAGAGTGTGAAACTGAGAATGAGGGTGCATCATGTGAAAATCATGCGAGGGGCACTGACAGGGTCTTGTAGGGGATGCCCCTTTGTCGGACCAATGAGGAGGGCTTGGAAATAAGACCGTTTACTCTATAACCTCTAAAATTAGTTAGGCAAGGGTGAATGAAAGATGGGTTTTTAGTCTTATGCTAGTTGAGATGCTTTAATGTTAATAAATGAGTTTAAAATAATAGACAATTTTAAGGGTTTGGCCTGTTTTTATTCATAGAAAAGGAGTGATTTTTTTTTTTCTTTTTTTTTTTCCTCTTCTCAAGGTCAAGTAACCTTTAAAACAATAATGCAGCATCTTTCAATGGTAATGCGACCTCTTTTAAAAGCTTATATGGCCTCTATTATATGGTTTTGTAGAGCAAACTGTATTTGTAGCATCTTCTGCCTCTTACCCAAAATATCAGAATTAATACAGATTTTTCATTTTTCTCTTCAATCAATTACATGTGTCAGGTGTTTTTCCTTTTAGCTTAGTATTTGTAAAATTGATTGTACATATGGTCATCAATATGGGTTTGAGTCAAATGAATGTAATTTCAGCAGTTTTATTAATATTGTGTAGTTATAATCCATGAAGTGACTAAAACGCAGTATGATAATATAAAAAATTTTGAAAGCATGGAAAAAAAAACTGGCATAAATAATTTTTATATTATTTTTAAGAATGCCTGATAATGTCAGGGCCATATAGGTAGCAGCAGATAATTTAAAAATATATTTTTTAAAAATCAGCATCACATGGATGTTTATACTTGAGCAATATTTGTAAAAATTTGATGATATATTTATTTTACTCCCGCAGATCAGATCTTTCAGGGGATGCTGGGTTACTGGGCTAAAATGTGTGCATTTTATTCATTTCACTGCATTTGTAACCCTCTTCTACATTTTATAAATGTTTATGTATCGACATTGAAAAATACGTTAGTAAAGAATAATGAGTATCGCCATCTTTTTGTTTTAATCAGTAAATTTTATCCAAGTAACATCCAGTAGCAGGTTTATGTAAAGCTAAAGCCTCAGGTTGGCTTGTTTGTGTGCTGGTGTTTGCTGCCTGGTTACATCTCTTTGCTACTGTTTGGTTTTGAAAAAAAAGGAGCTTAGGAGGTTCATGATGTCCAGCCAGTCCCACTGCCTGCTTCTGACATTAGGACACTGAAATCTGTAGAACATTGCCGGCGCCTTACGAGTGTGAGGAAAGTCTCTCTGTGCAGACATGGCTCATATCCAAACTGCAGGACCTGGGTGCTCTTGACACTATGGAATGAAAACAGACTTCACTCCAAGCCTTTTAAAGCACTCTCTCTCCCTCTCTTTGCCTAGTCTCAACAATACTGCAGTGACTTTTGTCTGAGTGACCACTCAAGCTTATCTCATCTGTTTAAAGAAATGCTCAGGTTTTCCAGTGCTCTGCATTTGTGTCGTACCATTGATGAGCACAGATGGTAATTGCAGAATTATATGGATGAACCATTGAAGTTTGTTATACAATAAAGCTTTAGGATGAAACAGATGAGAGAGAATGTCTTACTAAAGTTGTTTCTGTCTGGTTTTGTCCAGCATTGAAGCAACTTGATTTTTAAAAAATAAAAAAAGTTACTTTTGCTTTTCTTCAGATTGTCTGGTACCCGTGCACGATCAGGGTGAGCCTGTGAGAACTCTGTCCATACCACTCCATTTATAGCACAGGTTCTTCCCTCTGGAAAAGTAGTCCCATCCCTGAAACAGAATGAATTTCACAGATTTATTGCTCAATTCAAGAATTCATGAAAGCGGTCTCCAGTATTGTGTTTTGTATAAACATTTGCTGAAAGTAGTCATTGGCTGCACAGTTACTTCTAGTCTAAAGGAGTTTTGAACTAGCAGTCTTCTGTTATTATTGTGGTGATTTAACCATTTACAAGACACACTTGAAGTCATTGATGCAAAGAGAATCTTCAGTCTCATTAACATAGGCTAGATAGGATTGCAGCGAAATCCACCACAAACAGTTGTAAAAATCTCTAAAACTCATCCCTAAAATTCTTCTAGTCTGTGCTCTTTTAATGTCTGGAGTAATCATTAACACACAAAATACACTAAATAGCAACACTTTTGTTAGCTAATGGAACTGTTTCCCTTGCAAGAGGTACTGTTTGTTTACACTGCCTGTAATGTGTTCTCTGCACGTGAAGCACATCTACATGCTTAATTGGAGTTTTTGGGGGAGCTGTTCACTCATACTAACTTATGTTACATCCATGTGCTAGCGACAGGCTGACAAACACACTTTTGCTTCCTACTTTGATCTCCACCTTCACAAGGCATTGGGTTGAGTCTACATTCCCACATTTAACCCAATATTTTTCATTGTTGTCCCCAGATGTTCTGATTGTGAGGTCTCTGAGGTTCTTTGTAACTAGAAAAATGCTGAAGTGTCCTTTTAAGGATGTACATGGTCCAGCAGCCCATAGTTTATGGATGTTAGCCAGCCATACACTGACTGTTTTCATCAGCGCTTTCAGATCTGTTTAAGATTGCTGTGTTTTTTTTATGTGCAAATGAACGAGGCCCTCAGATGGAGAGAATATACGTGTATTACTATGACCAGCTTTTTCTGCACAGCAGCAGGAAGTTTGCCCACTTCCCATCGCCTGTTCTCCGGTGAGGAAAAACTTTTGGCACACTCAGCGGATGTCCGCTAACTGCAATAAAAAAAGGCCTGCTCAGAGAGAAAAATGGAGAGAAAGAGCAAAGGGGGAGGAGGTTAAAAAAAAAAAAAAAAAAAAACAGGAACAGAGAGAGAAGTGATGTAGCTGTCTGGGAGAAGGCCTTGGAGGACTTTAATGATCTGGTGTGGATGAAAGCATGAACGTTTTACGGAGCTCATAAACAACAAGTGAGTCTTTGAGACTGATTTACTCTCCCAGCTGAGTATTTCCACACTCCCTGCTGTCGAGTTTGTTATGAAGTGGCTGTGTAACTGTGGTTTTGAGTGTGTATGCCTGTATGTGTGTTTGAGATGGAGAAGGAGAAGTGAGAGGTATATCTGTTGTAGCTCTTCCTGTTTATGGTCTACTCCGGATGTTACCAATGAGAGGCCTTCGGAGAGAGAGAGAGAGAGAGAGAGAGAATAAGAAAAGGCGTGTATGCACAGGTCATTCAAGGGTTGTACTTGGAAGAAGAATAAGTGCTTGGCCTTGCACTGTGTTTGTTTATATGCATTCCTTTGAGCAGGTGTCTTGTTTAAAGGGAAAGAAAATCAGAAGATTCTGGCAAATGTCATTATTTTCAGCTTCTCTTTAAAAGTGGCTATTTAATGTGTAACATGACCAGCTTTTTGCGCACATTAGGAGACATTGCGTACGTTTACCAGCATCCTACAATATTGGTCTGATGCAGATACCCATTGATATTGATATGCCATTTCTACATGGTAGGCTTTGTTTAGCATTATAACTAGTCTTGGACTTAAACACAATAATCAGGATTTTCCAAAGATATCAGTTTTATTTGTTATTGAAGCAACCAGTGAAGCTATGTAAGATCAGCGTTTAGAAAGAGAGCATGTTGGTCAGTATTGGGGATGCGCCAGTGTGGGCTGATACCAATATCCAAGGTTTTTGATGTACATCTCTAACGAAGTAGATACATGAACAGTTCAGAAAAGGGACTACGTCGATCCGGTTCAGCATTACAGAGTAATGTAACATTTACTGTCAGGTTACCGATGCTGTGAAAATGAATATTCATTGCAGATATACTACCGCAAGAGCCCCCCCCTGAATAAAGCCCTCAAATATTCATTAAACATATTGGCAAATTGAAACATATGTCTGACGTTTTTGACTGTCCGATCATTTTTGCGTTTGCCATTATTGATATGGTTCAGATATCGTTGTGCATCCCTAGAAAGTACTTACTGTAGATATCACTAATGTTACTCCATTAGCTTGCTGCAAACCAGCCTATTCAGTGTTCTGTTTATAGCATTGATGCTTAGCCTAAATGTTTGGTTGCCCTGGTTTCAGATGGATGGAAAAGCAATTCTCTCCTCTAGCTGGCATTTAGAAAAATCTGTATAGATGTATGAGCCCTTCTACCGTAATCAGCATTGCACATAAAAGATCAGATAATAAGTATAGCCTCACTGATTGTTTGGATAACATACAAACTGCTGTCTTAGGACATGTTGTAATTAGGACATAATGTAATTAATTTAATGTTGCAAAAAACATCCAGCATACAGAAAACATTCTGTGTGAATTTGTTTGCCTCCAAGTGAGCAAATTATACAGAAATTTTGGATCTGAAACTGAAAAATAAACTCACTGAAAATTGCATCCTGTTGCAGCCAACAGAGCACAAAGGATGTGGGTCAGTTGTGACACAAAGATGATGTTTGAAGAAGGTTTTTTCTAGAATCTAATGTAGTTTCTTTCCATCAGGTGGGTTGATGTTTGATTCTGCTTTCTCTGTTGGGCAGATTGCTGATGTTTGATTTCCTTTCTCTCTGGTTGCTGTGAGAGGAGGAGATACTGAGGTGCAAAGATGCCTGTCCCCCCACCGCCCCCTCCTCCCCCACCCCCTACCTTTGCTCAGGTAACACAGATACACACATGCAGATCTGCAGTCACATACTCTCAAGCTGTGCACACATGGTTACAGAATTATGATGTCGCAAATACCCTCACTGGCCACTTAGAAACCCCGTCCTTGTAGGTCTGCCTTGCTACTGTTCTGATGGATGTTAGCCATCCTTCAGCCCTTTACAGGTTTCTACCACAGAGCCCAGCAACACGCATACTCTTGTACCAGCATCACACACACTACCATGTTGGTGCCACTGCAGTGTTGAGAATGATCCTCCACCCAAATATCTGGTCAACAGCGGTCCTATGTTCAGAAGCTGACAAACAAAGAGTGTGGTAGAGGGGGGGCAGATAAGTAATGCATGAACAAATGGGCCACAGTCAGTAACTGCACACCTGTAGTGGACTTTTAAGGTAAATATAGTGTCTCGTGAGTGAAAGTACAAGGTAAATGTTTTTAATAAAGTGTACTCTAATGGAGTGTACATGAATGCCAGCATCTCTTTTCCTAAATTACGTGTGCCTTTGTAAACAGGCGAACACAGAAAAGCCAGTCCTGAACAAGAATGAGCAGCATGGCAGGAATGCGTTACTATCTGACATCACCAAAGGAACACGACTCAAGAAGGCTGTAACCAATGACCGCAGTGCACCTGTACTCGACAGTAAGAGACCACACATATGCACAAACATGCCAGCTCCGTATAGTACTTTGTGGATAAGATGGGCCGCTCCTGGTGTAGACCTGTTCCAATTTTGGAATGTAATGCCTTGCAACAGATCATGATAGTAGCACTATAGATCGACTCTGTGTTGTGATTTTGAGTGTTTTTTTGTTTTTTTTTAAATACTAAGTGCTTGTGTTTCTTTTGACAGAGCCAAAAGGTGGTGGAGGAGGAGGAGGGGGAGGGGGAGGAGGAGGAGGAGGTGGAGGATTTGGAGGTGGAGCTCCTGCAGGACTTGGCGGTCTGTTTCAGGTTGGGATGCCAAAGCTGCGCTCTACCAGAGACGGTAAGTATCACTCTCTCACTCTCTCACTCTCTCTCTCACACACACACACACACACACACACACACACACACACACACACACACACAAAAAAACATGTCTTTAAACTCCCTCATCTGCTCATTTTAATCTTAGTATGTTTTTCTGCAGCATTTCTTGCCACACTGCCAGTAAGATGAATTTCTTTGCCTTGTAATTTGGCAGAACACCATTCCCTAGTTGCCAGATAAGCTGCTTAGATAAGTCATATTGGGGCTGCATTCTATAGTTGTGCACTCTGTAGTTGGTTAAATAAGAACAGCTACTATTATTATTATTATTATTATTATTATTATTATTATTATTATAGTAACCAATAAATATTTCATTATATGTTAAATGCATTGATCAGCCTGAGAGATTCCCATTAGAAAAACAATTTGTAATGACACTGAGAAAATCTATTGAAATATATGAACATCCGAACATTACATATGGTTATTGTGTATTATCATCACTCAGAACAATCCAGATTTTTGTTTTTGCAAAGGCTAAGCTCAAGTAGAATACCTCTGGGGTAGAAATTTGGTTTACCTTTCCACCTGAAATAAAGTTGATGAGACCTTTTATTGGGTCAGGAGTGTGAAAGGTTTTGTCCTGAAAGCCCAAATTTCAGCACTGTTGATTCTCTTTCTTATACACAACTGTTAATCCTGGTAACTAATTTGTGAGTTGAATCTGGTGTTTTTGAGCATACAGATTAACAAACTGTTGGATCGTCCAGGGCATGAATGAGACATCTCTGTAATATGTGAATTATGCTGACTTCCCCTTCTTTCTTTTTCAGACTCTGGTGGTGTTAGACCACCCTGCCTTCCTCCAGGTGCCCGTAGTTCCGTTCCACGGCCTTTTGTGGGAGGCGGTGGCTCTGCTCCTCATTTGCCTGGGTCCCGTAATGGCTCTTCTGACCCTCCACGCCCTCGAATGACCGCTCCTCGACCTGAAACACCTGGAGGGCTACCTCCGCCCGTTCCTAGCACACCACGCCCAAATCAAAGCAGCATGCAAAGTAGAGGACCACCTCCACTACCAGGGGGACCCCGCCCCTCAAGCTCTTCACCTGCCCCTCCTCCTCCAAACCCTCCTGGAAGACAGCCTGCGCCTCCACCCGTGCCAGGCGGACGTCCACCTTCATCTCCTGCAGCTCCTCCCCCTGTTCCTCATTCTGGACGGCCTCCTCTTCCCCCAGCCCCTGCCCGATTAGATGATCGACCACCTCCTGTCCCTCCTGGCAACCGCCCATCTTTGCTCCTCCCACGGGATGGCCCACCCCCTCCCCCTCCACCTTCTGTCAATAGCAAGCCACCTCCTCCTTCTTTCTCATCTCGCACACCGGTAAACTCTGCCCCTCCTCTGCCACCGGGGAGACCAGGTAGACCCAACGACGAACATACGCCACGTCTTCCTCAGAGGCACCTGTCCCTTACTTCACATGCCCCATCCCTTTCTTCTGGACGGACAGGACCCCTTCCTCCACCTCCAAGTGAGAGGCCGCCACCTCTGGGTCGAAATGCATCTGGACGAACAGGTGGGGGCTTTCTGCGGGAAAATGTGAATAATGTGTAGATGTGCTATGCCAAAAAGCCTTAAGCTCCAAGCTCATGCACACCCCCAGACACAGGTGTGTGTGTGTTGTGCTGGTCTGAGTGGATCAGACACAGCAGTGCTGCTGGAGTTTTTAAATACTGTGTCCACTCACTGTCCACTCTATTAGATATGCCTGTGTTGTTGGTCCACCCTGTAGATGTAAAACCAGAAATGACAGCTCATCGCTTGCTGTACAGTATGAGCTAATCTTCCTCTAGTCCTTCATCAGTGGTCACAGGACGGTGTTGACTTGATATTTTTGGTTGGTGGACTATTCTCAGTCCAGCAATGACATGAGGTGTTTAAAAGTGCCAGCAGCACTGCTGTGTCTGATCCACTCAGACCAGCACAACACACACTAACACACCACCACCATGTCAGTGTTACTGCAGAGCTGAGGATGATCTACAACCCAAATAGTACCTGATCTGGAAGAATCCATGGGGGTCCTGACCACTGAAAAACGGTAAAAAAGGGGCTAACAAAGTATGCAGAGAAACAGATGGACTAGTCTGTAACTGTAGAACTACAAAGTGCACCTATATAGTAAGTGGAGCTGAAAAAATTGACAATGAGCGTAGAAACAAGGAGGTGCTCAAAATGTTATGCCTAATCGGTGCTGAGTCGTCACTGTCGAAATAGAAATGGTCAAATTCTTTTGAATGCATTGTTACATTGAATAAAGTAATGGAACAAAACAAGTTTGGGAGGAGGACTGTGCCAAAAGGTCCACCTCTGTCCACTCCTGTAAGCGTCCTATTAATTTCCCCATCTCTACATCATGCTTCCCTCTTCCTCAGTCCTAAAGCTGTTAAAAAGTTCCAGCCTTATAGCTTAAAGTAGAAGCTGCCCAGAACTCCAGTCCAGGTTCTTCTCTCCTATCTTACAGTTATACAGTCTATTCTCTTACTACACCTGTATGATCCTGTATGATGTATGGTCCAAACTAGCAAATGGATGTTAATATTCTTAATTTTTCTGCAAAGTTATGTTTTTGGAGATGCAATTTTTAAAAATTTAATTAAAGTCCTTTTGTTTGTTTTGTGCTAGCAAATGTTTTATGTCATTCTGTGTTGTTTTTTCATGTGTGTTCAGGTCCCCTTCCACCTCCACCACCTATTGGACGCCCAGGGGGAGGCAGTGTAAGGTCACCAGCAGCTCCAACTCCTCCAAACAGACTCGCATCAGAACCTCCTCGTGGTGGCAACAGACCGCCCCTCCCACCAGACAGGCCCACCACTGGAGGGCCACCTCCTCCGCCTCCACCCATGGGCAATGGTTACCACAGTCAGGGACAGTTTGCAGGTGTGAAATCATGTTTTTACTCAGGGTTTATTTCTGTGTTAAAATGCTTTATCTATAATTAATGTTCCAAAATCAATTATACTGAAATAAAGCAGTTGTAGTAATGCAGTTGTTCCTTGTGTGAGGAACACAAATGCTTCCTCTATTGTAGCATCTGTAGGTTAATGTATCTTTACACTAGTCTTCAAACAATCTGGCTTTTGCTGACAAGAAGAAGCTATTTGACAGAAATGCAGACCAACCAATCTCAGTGTTTCCTTTTGTGATGTGTAGGCTTTATTTAAAGCAGTATCAAAACAAAAACACACTTGGAAGCAAAGTGGCAGCTCCACAGCTCCTGCTCTACAGAGACTGTTGCCCCATAAGGCTTATTGACAGTAGAGCAGGCTAACTTTTTTGCGAAGCAAAAGTTAAGATTTTTTTTTTTAAACGTACACTGTAGTTTGCTTAATTTTAAATGGCGGCCTCCTAATTTGCCTTATAACAAAAATTGTTCCTGTTATTAAATTGGTGGTGTTATTAAAGCAAAACATAAATGTAATGCACGTGTCAGATGTGTTCATTTTTGGGTAACCCCAGACCCCATAACATAAGTGTCCCTGCAGTTTCCAAATTACTCTTACCCTCTTGGTTTTAATGATTCTTATTACTTAGATGATGTGTGTGTGTGTGTGTGTGTGTGTGTGTGTGTGTGTGTGTGTGTGTGGACCAATGGTAATGTATTTCTCTTTGTGTGTTTTGACCCAGATGAGTGGGAAATGCGCTTCAGTTTCCGTCCTGTGTCGGATTTCCCACCTCCAGAGCCCTACATCCCCTTTCAGAAGACCTATCCCAGCAAACTGGGCAGGAGTGATGGCAGAGGTACCTGAGCAGCTTGTTATTGTTTATTTTGACTTTTGAAATTCCTACGGTTGGACCAAACGCTTGCATATTATGTAGATTTGAAATTCAGCACAATGTGCAGTACAATGTATAATATAAAAATTCTAAACAAGCTAAAACTTCAACAGGGATTTAAAATGCAAGACAAACAGTTAAACATGGGGAAAAATTTCAGGGATGAAAATTGGTAAAAAGTAAAATCTTAAGCCATTAAATTTACATGTGGTTCTGAGGTCATTTGCTCCTTTACAGGTGCTACTCAGTCATTTTATTTCGGTCTGCAGCGGCCATTTTCTCCTCACACTGGGGCAATTTTTATTTAACACTTGTATGTGGTGGATTTAGTTTCCTAGCAAGTGTGTGTGTGTGTGTGTGTGTGTGTGTGTGTGTGTATATATTATACATTTTCCAATGCTTTGGAAGAGTCCCTGTCATTTACTCCATCTGAGTGGTGTAGCGCCTTCATCCTTTCTACCCTGGAAGAGCTAGCAGGTAGAGAAAAAAAAATTCAAAAAAGCAAAAATTCAAAATTCTGCTTTGCTATATTTTCATAAGATGAACTGTTAGTTTTCTATGATCATATGACCATGTGAGATGCACTGCTCTTAAGATGGGTATCTAAAACTTGACTATTATGCTGAAACTACTGAATCAACTCAACTACACCACCTGAAGAAATACACAGCTAACAGCATTGTGGGAACTTGCTTTTTCAGGATAGATTTGTTACAGAATTGAACAGATTCTTCTTTTTCATACTTCTTTTCCTCTAAAATCGAATTCAGGACTTTCTGGTGATATCGGCGTGATAGTAGTGAAAAATAAGAGGAGATAAACAGAAACCTTGCTAACCTTGTCGTTTAAATGAGTAGGATTAAAAAAAAGTTGCGAAATCTCACTTTTATCTAAAACTATTTGAGTTTGAAATATAAATCTAAAATATTGATCGTCATTACTTGTTTTCTGAATTTTTAGCCTGCTAATATTGGTTTCTATATCAGCTACAAAATGTTCACACTGATTGGGCTTTAAATGAACAACTTTTTAGGATTATGCTCTGCTAGAAATTTTGTTTTAAATGCCTTTATTATCCGTGATTCCTCACTCTATGCTTGTGTGAATGTGTTTTTTTATGTCAGGTTCAGGAAAAAAGGAGAGAGGTGCTCCCCCTTTGCCTCCCATTCCCAGATGAGAGAAATGGATTTGGATGCTCAGGGTTACTGTAATCTCCCTCTCCGTTTTTTTTTTTTTTTTTTTTTCCTCCATAAAACAGTTTTCTCCATACGTGGCATTTCCTTGCTGATTTTGAACAATATACTCTATAAAGCTTACAGTGAGGTCACATTGCCAACTAGTGACCAACCAACAATGAAGTGCCTTACACGTTCAGGTTATGTTGTGCCAATATTTATTCCCTACACTCTTCTTTGCTTTCTGTGTTGAAGGGGCTGGACTGAAACACAGTTTTAATAATAACTCCTGACCTTAAAGGAACTCCCTACAGTTTAAAACCTATTCTCTGTCTGCCACATCTGTATTGTACAGGGGGTTACCAAGGACAGTAATTTGCATGCATGTCCCTTTAGTAAGAAAAAGAACAGAAATGTTTGTAGCAGAAGGCATTGAGCAGCATGTCGCTGCTGTTGCACCAAACCCTCGCATTTCCATTTTTCATTTTCTGACCTTGAAAAAGGCAGTTGCGCTTTATGCTGTGCCAAATTTTATGATGAGTAAACCAACAGAAATTGTCCACAATTACTTGGAAAAAAATAGTTCTCCATTTTACTTCCATTAAACGTTCCATTAAGTTTTAATAATAATAGTATTAATATCAGTTTTCCTTGTCCTGTGAAGTTACCTTTTTGGAGATACAAGGTTTTGCTCCGACAGCAGCGATGTGTTAAGGTGCATGACTATAAAATATTCAACTACAGCTTTAACACTTAAGACCTAGAGTGAAGCAGACATGACAAAATTTCTTACCAAAACATCTTTGCTTTCCCTAAAGTTTTCTTGTTAAAAAGGGTTGTCCACACTACTATGCTAATGAATATTCACTTTCACCTTTTTCCTGGAAAACCATCTGTGAACGTATGAATTTAAACTTTAATTTACAAATGTTTTTGTCTGAAGAATTCATGAAAGTGGTCTACAAAAATGTATTGCTGTTGTTGGAACAAACCTTGTATCTCCAAAATGGTGAGTTTACAGGAGAAGAAAAAAAAACATACTTTACTTTCAATGTAAGTCAATGGAACCAGATGTTTTTTGTCATTTTGAACCAGTCATTTTGAGCCATTACTTTGGGTCCATTCCTTATCAAATTTACAGACAATGTAAAGGGTAACAGACATTTCCAATTTGTCAAAAACTGAAAAACGACAAAAGTGGAGATACAAGGTTTTGTTTCCCAATAGCAGTGATATTTTGTGTAAAGGTTTATTCATGGACCTCAGCAGCTGCCCATTGCCTGCTGTTATAAGTGTTCAGAGTAAAGGGATTTTCTGTTCAGGACTCCTTTAAACTGTTATAAAGCCTCTCACCTGTACATAGTCCTATTACTTCATTACTCTCCCCATAAAGCATTTATCATTCTTCATCCAGTCACTATTTTCATTCATTATTTAAGTATATCCTCTCCCATGGAATTTACCCCATCAGAGGTTTTTATTTGTAATGTGGCTGCTGAGGGAAGAGTCATGATGCCTTGCATCTAGTGTGCAAGAGTTATAGTGTATATGAAAGAGAATTGTGTGAATGTCAGTCTGGTTCCTGTGTTCGCTTAGACCCCCAAAGAGTAAGAGCTCAGACCAAAGCTCCAAATCATCATTTTCTAATATGTACTTTTATTTTCTTAGTAGCTTTATTAAACACTTTGGACTGGACTGTAAAACGCAGTCCTAAAATGTTGCTGCCGTATATTTTTGACCTATTATTTTGTGGAAAACGTCATTATCAATGAAGGATGTGCCTTACTAGCTTCTTTATGTATAGGTGTAAAATGAGATGTCTGGTTGTGAAGAAGAAATGAAGATATGACCACAGAGTGCCTAAAAGTTGTTTTGATGTGTTTATTTTATGATGTTTTTGTTTACTGTTTGTGAAGTGCAGTATTATGAGTTTTGTATTGTTTAAAGGTGCACAATTTTCTGCTTTTTATGCAATTTTATGTGGTTTTTCAACTATCACACCCTTGTTGCCTTAGTTGCTACACTTCAGGTCAAAAAAAAGGTCATGATATATGCATTGGCTTGAATTCGGCTTACAAGACTTTGCATTTGTTTACAGGCTATTAAAGGGGAGTTCCACTTTTTTTCCTCTTCAGTAGTTGAGATGTAAACAAATTCAGACTGGTTTGATGTGAAACAATGCACTGTAGAGAAACTTGCCCAGTCTGATTTCTTTACAATGGTGGTGATGTAGGTGTCGCTATGTCTAAAAAATGGAAATGCAGCAATATTATGTGCTCACTCGAAAATGACTAGTGAGTTATGGTGATACATTTTAAGACAAAGTTTAAAAATTAGATTTTGTGCCAATTCTGCTTTTCAGTGCCTTGCATGTACCTCTCCACCACAAAGTTGAAAAACCATTTCATGTTAAAGCTTTCTGTGAGGTACGTTTAAAAGGCATTACTTTGTACATCTTCGATCACTGCCATGGTGAACAATTACGACTGTCAGAGTTTCTGTAGAATGTTGCATAAAACTACTCTGAGTTACTTTGTTCACATCTTAACCATTTACTTATGCAGATGTTCTGAGGAATTCCCCTTTTACGTGAAGGTTCATTTCTTAAAAGAATGAGAGAAAGGGAGGAAGAAAGCGTGAGATAAAAGACCTACTCTGTGATAATATGCAAACCTGTCTGCTATCAACCGTAGTAGGAGCAGAAACCTGTGTCACCAGTTATGGGGTACCGTCTTTTTTGTTCTCTATACTTGGTACATTTGAATAACTCTGTGATTTGCCTGTGAGGTGTCTTCAGGAATTTCATTTGAAAGAATTTCGATTCTGCTCAGATCTGTGTGAAATGTTACATAAACGCACTTGTTACACAGGAAAGAGTGATGTATGATCAAAAAAGGGGTTGTATTAGAGCATGTGGAAGACTTTTCAGAGGCACTTGTGGTGGTACTTAAAATTCTCTGTGGGCCTGGAGCCAGAGAAGATGCCAAATTACTTGTTTTGCCTTTTTTTTACTTTATCTTTGTTTTTATTTTTAATGTAAATTTCTTTATTACATTTTTTCTGTGTGTGCAAATATGTTAAAAAGGTTTTCTAAATAAATGATAACGTGAACTGTTCTCTGTCTCTTGAACAGAAGCTGTGGTGCAGGATGAGCTTAACTCCAGGGTTGCGCTTTATTAGCCTTGATTTTTCACTGTTTAGGCCCAGCAGTGGTTTGTGATTTACTGAGTAACTGTTCAATGAAGGATTGAGATGTTCACATATGGGGTGAATTACTTAAAACCCATTCTAACACTCATACTGATCAGAAAAACTCCGTGTACCTGTACTCAAATGAAATATATCGTGCTCTGTGGTGGCGGTTTGACCTTGTTTACGAGGCTTTCTGGTCAAACGGGGCGACCGCACAACTCTTCTTCACTGTAACTCGACCAATGAGACGTAACTCATGCATTCGTCATCGCGTTCTGAAGACGCCGACCAATACTTGCAGCGAGTGGGCGGGATTAACCGTTACACGCTCGTCTGATAGGCTACGCGGAGTGTCAGTCAAGCCATGACTGGACGTTGGAAAGTTACGCGGTCTGAGAGCGATGAAGTTCGATTCAAAACACCGAACCGATTCTTTCAATGAACCAAACGTGCAGTTTAATGATGCACTGATTCACAAGTCAAGTCAACGTTATTCTTATCCTTGTATGTACAGAAGGACTCGATTGGTTAAGTGAATGAATGAAATCTCTTAGATCCTCTCCCTGAAGAGTCAAACTGGGAGTGTACAAGCAAATAAGAGAAAAAGAAATACAGGTAAAGTAAGACTTATCGTCAGTTCTGACCCTAAAAGGCCAGAATCCAGTCTTTTCCCACAGCAAACACACCTGATTCTCATTAGTTACATGGTGATTTTTCAGAATTACAGAAAGTTGTAATTGTTGATATGTAACCAAAGTAATTCAGAGTGGTTTCATGTGAAATGCCGCATTTTTTGTGAAGCCTGCAGACTGATTTCTTCACAGAGGTGGTGATAGGAACCAGGGCTCACAATATATAGTTGTAATGTACATAATGTTGACCGTGGTAAAATAGTGATAAATCAAATTTTCTCTGGTTAATATTTTATCTTAGAACACCCTGCACATATTCAGAAATGACACTGAACAGAATATAAATGCAAAATTTTTTTACTGAAAAGATTTTACAGTACCCTGTAAGAAATAAGGTGGCTTGTGAAACAGAATTCCCACATTAGCATCTGATGTGACCACCCATGGCATAGCTAGAACATCTGGAATGGGGTGACCAGAAAAGAGCCAGTGGTTTTGTTGGGGTGGCACTCTGGTATATAAGAATGACACACAAACTAATGTGCAGACCTTTTCTCTGTACATAACTAAACCTGTCCATCATTTCCACATAAATAAAATATTACATCAATACAACAATTGTTTTTAAATGCAACACATTTTAGTATTTTATGAGTAAATTATCATTTTTTTTTAGAGCACAACATTAAGAAAGCAATTTCACATAGATGGGCTGTAGAAGATATTCCTTTAGGGTGCACTCTCTACAAGTTACACATGAGTTTAATGATTGAAAAGCTAGCCAGACAACACTGTAAAAGGTAAGCTACAACACACGATGCATTCAACTGTGAAAAAAGAAAAGAAATTAGCACAAATGATTATAACTGACTCATTTTGATAGTTGGCTCATTGATCATAACTGGCTGGTAACAACCTTGACAACAGATTTTTTGACACAAAATTGATTATTTATTTATGCTGGTTCACTGATGATGGTTAGCTGTCTTACTTTCCATAACTGGAGTGGTCAGAAGAGCAGCTGTGCTTCATTCCGGGGTGTCCCTGGCCATCCCTGGCCATCCCGTGGCTATGCCTGTGAGTGTGACATATTTATATAAAAAATCCTGAATTTTTTCTATCAAACTTTTGCAAAATGGAGCAAAAAATGGAATCAAGTGTTGTATTTATATTTTTGTTTAGTATACACTTTCTGTGACGGAGGTTTTGAGGAATTACATTTTTTTTAGATGTCCGGTTCCTATCACCACCACTGTAAACAACTATGCCCCAGGAAATTGCTCTAAAACTGAGCATTTCAAATCAAAGCGCTCGGACTGACTTTGTTTACATCTTAACCATTTAATTATGCAGAGATTTTGAAAAATCGTTGGAATTCCCCTTTAACAGTACATCGTTATTTCGCAGGAGGAATGGCGAAGGACCACAACTGAAGACTGAGCTGAACCGAAACAGCAGATTTTAAGAGCCTGTCAGTGATGTTACAGTGTTGTATTTCATGTTGTGAATTTGCGAGGTAAAGCTGAGAAACATTAATATTCGACTTTAGAAGAAGCCTTAAATACAGATTCATAAACTCATAGAACAGATTAGCAAATGATAAACAGATCCACAAAAGCGCTCGATTGATTCAGACTTATGAATCAATTCGGAAAGAGCCGATTCAAAAGATTCATTCACGAGTCGGACAGTCAGAGACGGAGAAAGCGGACGGGGAGCCTCGGTATCTGCTGATGATGAGGAGGGAGAGTGACAACATGTAGGCGACGGACATGGTCACTGAAAACGGGCTGCCATGAGCTTTTGTTTCCGCTTCATGACGGTACAGTATCGGCGAGCTAATACCATCTCCGCCCGTTACTCCGTTAGGGTAGGTCGCGTGACGGGTCAGCGGGCAGTTTTACAGAACTGACCGCTCGTGTTTTGGATGAGGAGAGATGGCGAGGTTTTCTCTGCAGGTGTGGAGGGCGGATGGACCACGCTGGGCTGTGTGGGGGCTGCAGCACACTAGTGTGGTGTGGCCTCACTCGGCTGCACTCACCAACATTAGAGTACGAAGGTCTTTATTCGTTTAAACGCAGCTGGTCCTCCTCCTCCTTTATCTGATTAAATACACAGTAAAGACAACGACGCGGCTCTGTGCTCGTAGACCGCTGTGGGATGCTGAAACAGTGTTTGGGAAGTGATCTCTATCTCTCTCTCTCTCTCTCTCTCTCTCTCTCTCTCTCTCTCTATATCTCTATCTTTTTCACTCTCTTCCTGTCTCATTTACACTCTGTCTCTCTCTCTCTCTCTCTCTCTCTCTCTCTCTCTCTCTCTCTCTCTCTCTCTCTCACTCTCTTCCTGTCTCATTTACACTCTGTCTCTGTCTTCCTCTCTCTCTCTCTCTCTCTCTCCCTCCCTCCCTCCCTCCCTCCCTCTCTCTTTCTCTTTCTCACTCTCTTCCTCTCTCATTTACACTCTGTCTCTGTCTCTCTCTCTCTCTCTCTCTCTCTCTCTCTCTCTCTCTCTCTTTCTCACTCTCTTCCTGTCTCATTTACACTCTGTCTCTGTCTTCCTCTCTCTCTCTCCCTCCCTCTCTCTTCGTCCCTCTCTCTCTCCCTCCCTCTCTCTCTCTCTTTCCCCTCCCTCCTTCCCTCCCTCCCCCTCCCTCCCTCTCTCTCTCTCTCTCTCTCTCCCTCCCTCTCTCCCTCCCCCTCCCTCCCTCCCTCCCTCCCTCCCTCTCTCTCTCTCTCTCTCTCTCTCTCTCTCTCTCTCTCTCTTTCTCACTCTCTTCCTGTCTCATTTACAATCTGTCTCTGTCTTCCTCCCTCTCCCTCTCTCTCTCTCTCTCTCTCTCTCTCTCTATCTCACTCTCTTCCTGTCTCATTTACACTCTCTCTCTCTCCCTCCCTCTCTCTTCGTCCCTCTCTCTCTCCCTCCCTCTCTCTCTCTCTCTCTCTCTCTCTCTCCCCCTCTCCCTCCCTCTCTGTCTCTCTCTCTCCCCTCCCTCCTTCCCTCCCTCTCTCTCCCCCTCCCTCCCTCTCTCTCTCTCTCTCTTTCTCACTCTCTTCCTGTCTCATTTACACTCTGTCTCTGTCTTCCTCCCTCTCCCTCTCTCTCTCTCTCTCTCTCTCTCTCTCTCTCTCTCTCTCTCTATCTCTATCTGACTCTCTTCCTGTCTCATTTACACTCTGTCTCTCTCCCTCCCTCTCTGTCTCTCTCTCTCTCTCTCTCTCTCCCTCCCTCCCTCTCTCTCTTTCCCTCCCTCTCTCTCTCCCTCCCTCCCTCTCTCATTTACACTCTGTCTCTGTCTTCCTCCCTCTCTCTCTCTCTCTCTCTCTCTCTCTCTCTCTCTCTATCTTTCTCACTCTCTTCCTGTCTCATTTACACTCTGTCTCTGTCTTCCTCTCTCTCTCTCCCTCCCTCTCTCTTCGTCCCTCTCTCTCTCCCTCCCTCTCTCTCTCTCTTTCCCCTCCCTCCTTCCCTCCCTCCCCCTCCCTCCCTCTCTCTCTCCCTCCCTCCCTCTCTCATTTACACTCTGTCTCTGTCTTCCTCCCTCTCTCTCTCTCTCTCTCTCTCTCTCTCTCTCTCTCTCTCTCTCTCTCTCTCTCTCTCTCTCTCTATCTTTCTCACTCTCTTCCTGTCTCATTTACACTCTGTCTCTGTCTCTCTCTCTCTCTCTCTCTCTCTCTCTCTCACTCTCTTCCTGTCTCATTTACACTCTGTCTCTGTCTTCCTCTCTCTCTCTCTCTCCCTCCCTCCCTCCCTCCCTCTCTCTTTCTCTTTCTCACTCTCTTCCTCTCTCATTTACACTCTGTCTCTGTCTCTCTCTCTCTCTCTCTCTCTCTCTCTCTCTCTCTCTCTCTCTCTCTCTCTTTCTCACTCTCTTCCTGTCTCATTTACACTCTGTCTCTGTCTTCCTCTCTCTCTCTCCCTCCCTCTCTCTTCGTCCCTCTCTCTCTCCCTCCCTCTCTCTCTCTCTTTCCCCTCCCTCCTTCCCTCCCTCCCCCTCCCTCCCTCTCTCTTCCCCTCCCTCCCTCCCTCTCTCTCTCTCTCTCTCTCTCTCTCTCCCTCCCTCTCTCCCTCCCCCTCCCTCCCTCCCTCCCTCCCTCTCTCTCTCTCTCTCTCTCTCTCTCTCTCTCTCTTTCTCACTCTCTTCCTGTCTCATTTACAATCTGTCTCTGTCTTCCTCCCTCTCCCTCTCTCTCTCTCTCTCTCTCTCTCTATCTCACTCTCTTCCTGTCTCATTTACACTCTCTCTCTCTCCCTCCCTCTCTCTTCGTCCCTCTCTCTCTCCCTCCCTCTCTCTCTCTCTCTCTCTCTCTCTCCCTCTCCCTCCCTCTCTGTCTCTCTCTCTCCCCTCCCTCCTTCCCTCCCTCCCTCCCCCTCCCTCCCTCTCTCTTCCCCTCCCTCCCTCCCTCTCTCTCTCTCTCTCTCTCTCTCTCCCCCTCCCTCCCTCTCTCTCTCTCTCTCTTTCTCACTCTCTTCCTGTCTCATTTACACTCTGTCTCTGTCTTCCTCCCTCTCCCTCTCTCTCTCTCTCTCTCTCTCTCTCTCTCTCTCTCTCTCTCTCTCTCTCTATCTGACTCTCTTCCTGTCTCATTTACACTCTGTCTCTCTCCCTCCCTCTCTGTCTCTCTCTCTCTCTCTCTCTCTCCCTCCCTCCCTCCCTCTCTCTCTTTCCCTCCCTCTCTCTCTCCCTCCCTCCCTCTCTCATTTACACTCTGTCTCTGTCTTCCTCCCTCTCTCTCTCTCTCTCTCTCTCTCTCTCTCTCTCTCTCTCTCTCTCTCTCTCTCTCTCTCTCTATCTCACTCTCTTCCTGTCTCATTTACACTCTGTCTCTCTCCCTCCCTCTCCGTCTCTCTCTCCCTCCCTCCCTCTCCCCCTCTCTCTCTCTCTCTTTTTCTCACTCTCTTCCTGTCTCATTTACACTCTGTCTCTGTCTTCCTCTCTCTCTCTCCCTCCCTCTCTCTTCGTCCCTCTCTCTCTCCCTCCCTCTCTCTCTCTCTCTCTCTCTCTCTCTCTCTCCCTCTCCCTCCCTCTCTCTCTCTCTCTCTCCCCTCCCTCCTTCCCTCCCTCCCCCTCCCTCCCTCTCTCTTCCCCTCCCTCCCTCCCTCTCTCTCTCTCTCTCTCTCTCTCTCTCTCTCTCTCTCCCCCTCCCTCCCTCTCTCTCTCTTTCTCACTCTCTTCCTGTCTCATTTACACTCTGTCTCTGTCTCTCTCCCTCCCTCTCTCTCTCTCTCTCTCTCTCTCTCTCTCTCTCTCTCTCTCCCCCTCCCTCCCTCTCTCTCTCTCTTTCTCACTCTCTTCCTGTCTCATTTACACTCTGTCTCTGTCTCTCTCCCTCCCTCTCTGTCTCTCTCTCTCTCTCTCTCTCTCTCCCTCCCTCCCTCTCTCTCTTTCCCTCCCTCTCTCTTCCCCTCCCTCCCTCCCTCTCTCTCTCTCTCTCTCTCTCTCTCTCTCTCTCCCCCTCCCTCCCTCTCTCTCTCTCTTTCTCACTCTCTTCCTGTCTCATTTACACTCTGTCTCTGTCTCTCTCCCTCCCTCCCTCCCTCTCTGTCTCTCTCTCTCTCTCTCTCCCTCCCTCCCTCTCTCTCTTTCCCTCCCTCTCTCTCTCCCTCCCTCCCTCTATCCCTCCCTCTCTCCCCCCCCTCTCTTTCTCTCTCTCTCTCTCTACCTCACGTTCTCTCTGTGTCTCTCTGTGGAGTTTGCGAAAATTAAGGAATCATTTCCAATTGAACTTTACATCATCTCTTTATGTATTTTCTTTCTTTCTTAATTGAATGTATTTATTTCAGTTCAGTTCAATTCACTCAGTTTAGTAGCAAAAAAGATACATTTGCATTGCCAAAGTTTGGGTTGCGAAGTTTGAGGTAATTCAGGAAAAATTAAATTAGAAACTGAACGTCAGATGGGTTTGTAAAAATATGAACATGAAAACTTTTGAAAGCGTTTAATATTGAACAACTGCCGCAAGTCTGTCTATCTATCTATCTATCTATCTATCTATCTATCTATCTATCTATCTATCTATCTATCTATCTATCTATGCCATTCTGTCTTCATAGCAAAATTAAAGGGCCCATATCCTGCATTTTCCTTTGTTTATTATATTTGTTTTATTTCATTGTTTACGTTTATGTACAAAAACAAACACAATTCATTTATACTTGATCATTTTCTAACATCCCTGGCTGTTTGTTACTTTAAGACCGATTGATGTGAATGATCTTTGCTTTGATTATTTCATTGGCTTCTTATGTAAAAGCAGTCTGAGCTGAAACATTTCTCAGAACTGTTGTGTACATGGGTGGAGCTAAACGGCTGTAGGATGAACAGACAGAAATGTACCAGCTTTTCCAAACAGCCTGTTTTTGCAGCTGAGTTTCTATATGTGGACTGAATGGACTGGAGAGTGAACTGTAGGCTCTGAAACTTTGAGAGTGTTTACATACGACATCAAACTCTCGTATTAAAATGGTTTAGTATGAAATGGGTCCTTTAAGGAATAATGACAAATTCAGCATTGTTGACCTATTAAGATTAAGAACAATGTCCTCTCTGTGTTTCCCTGTATTTGTCTCCACAGTAACATGTTGTCATTTCCCTCTTTACTCATTTGTGTAGAGTGTAATTCCATCTGTTTTTCTCTGCAGATTTATCCTCCTCAGAGTTAGAGCAGTTCTCCGTGCTCATTTGATGTCATCATGGAAGGCCATTATGTCACCATTCATGGCCTCAACGTTACCCACAATGCTCTGTCCACCCCAGCCATGTCCATCGACAGGCTCTTTCCTGCTTTGCTGGAGTGTTTCGGGATCATCCTGTGCGGTTACGTGGCCGGCCGAATCGGGGTCATCGGAGCCGGTCAGGTGAAAGGCCTGGGCAGTTTTGTGTCCTGCTTCGCTCTTCCTGCCCTCCTTTTTAAGAACATGGTGCAACTCCAGTTTGCGGACGTGGTGTGGTCATTCCTGTGGAGTGTGTTGATCGCGAAGGTGTGTGTGTTTGTGCTGGTGTGTACTCTCACGCTGCTGGTGGCCGATCCAGAAAGCAAATACAGTAAAGCGGGGCTGTTCTCCATCTTCGCCACTCAGAGTAATGACTTCGCTCTGGGATATCCCATAGGTGAGTGTGGCTCCACAGACACACTGAGCATCAGAAATATCTCTCTCAGAGCGTTTAAATCTCTGAACTCACTTTAGTTCATTTAGGACTAATGACAATTCAGTATTCAGTGCATTTTCTTCTTCACTTTCTTAGGAAATGGTCCAGTTTAAATATTTTTATACATTTTTACAAAAGAATAAGCCCGCCACAATTATTACATTATTACATAATCACCTGATCACAGTTTTTTAAGATGATTGCAGATTTGTTTCCACGTTTATTAACTTTCGCTGTCGTGTTTATATCGCAACAAACAGGAATCAATTGACTGTTTTTATAAGTTGAAAAGAATAGGATAAGATGACTAAGCCCAAGTGTAAAGATTACTGCTGTACTCAGTGTGAAAGGTGTTTCAGTAAAGTATTAGCTATGAACGTGTGCACATTTATGCAACCGACTATTATATATGTTCTTTTTTTCCCCAATAATGGTCTCTTTGTTTTTCTCTTGAATTTTGTTGGTTGAAGGTAAAGTTGGACCTGCATTATTCATCTTAATGTCTAGGTTTACATTACACAATTGCAGCAATGACAAACTAATATATAACCTCATATCTTCAAAATGGTAACTTTACAGGAGAAGGAAAAAATTTACTTTACTTTTAATTTAAGTCAATGGAGCCAGATTTTTTTCCAAGTCATTTTGGGCTGTTTATTTTGGTCCATTCTTCATGGCATTTACACACAAGGTAAACGGCAACAGGCATTTTCAAACTATGTTAAAAACTGAAAAATGACAGAAATGGAGATTCAGGGTTTTCTTCCCACAGCAGCAAAATATATATATATAATGGTCATAATATAATAATATATATATTGCTGCTGTGGGAAGAAAACCCTGAATCTCCATTTCATATATATATATATATATATATATATATATATATATATATATATATATATATATATATATGTGTGTGTGTGTGTGTGTGTGTGTGTGTGTGTGTGTGTAAATTTCTAAATTCTACTCTATTTTTAGGTTATTAAATTGCAGAATTGACCATGTAAAAACATTTGTACAAATAGGTCAGATTTTTTAGTCTTATTTTTAGTCTTCTATTTCTTCCATTGCAACACGTTCAGATGACTCTCACACAGTCCACCAGGCTTTTTTTAGGTGGGAGTTTTACATTTGAAAATATAATTTTTGCACAAGCCTGTTTCCTCAAGTCATATGGGTAACTTTCTTTTCTTCCACCTCCTTTTCAGTGGATGCTCTGTACCGGAGTTCCCACCCAGACTATGGGCAGTACCTGTATTTAGTGGCTCCAGTGTCTCTAATGCTGCTGAACCCAGTGGGCTTTGCCCTGTGTGAGCTCCAATGCTGGAGGCAAAGCCCGGACCACAACCACAGCAAACTGCACATCATCGCCACCGTTCTGCTACGGGTGTGTGTTAGGGACATAAAATATAACATACCGTATTGTAGTCAATGGTATCGCAGCATATTGTAATGTATCATATTGAACTAATGAACTGTAAATAGAAACGTTCATTTAATAATGTAAGGTACATTTTTAGGCACTCCATAACCTGCCACAGGTATGAACACACAGGAATAATCCTCCCACGCGACATTATGTTTTTTATGTTATTATATTACTGTAGAATTTACTAGAATATTTGATGAAAACTGAAATTTAAAGTGTTCTCCAAAATCCAAATAGTTGATCATTCAAGACATGTTCGGTGTCTTAACTTCTGCTTTTTTTGGTTTTGCACTGGAGTTATAAGGGCAATGCAGCTGTCAAGTAATGGAAGTAGATAGCCACAAATTAACATCATGCAAACTACATGTCTAAATTACAACCTACTTGCCTTAAACTGCATTGATTTGTAAGATACAGTAAATATCAATACATCTGCCCAATGCTGATTTTTTTAAAAGCTCCTATCTGCTAATAACTACATGAAACTGACAGGGTTTTAACCTGTATATCTTAATAAACAATCTCTATTTCTCTTACTCTACAGGTCATTAAGAATCCTATCGTCTTTATGGTCATGGTTGGGATTATCTGTCACTTCCTGTTTGGTGGGCATGTCCCTGCATTGCTAGGGGAGTTTGTGGATGGATTGGCTGACTCATTCGGGGGGGCTGCGCTCTTTTACCTGGGATTGACGATGGTGGGACAGATGCACAAACTCAACCGCTCCACTGGAGTCACCCTCATACTGCTCATCACAGCTAAACTGTGAGAACATTTGTATGTGAGTGTGTGTGAGTGTGTGTGACCAGGTTAAGGTGACCTGTGAAATTTGCAGGTTACAGCGTGTAATGGCTTGACTTGTTGCATATTAGATGATGTCATCTTGCTCAGTTTCTGTGGAAAATTTTAGTTATACAGGAAAAGATGATAAATTGCTTGTGCTTTTGGTGGGGGATTCCCACAGTGACCAAACCTCCTACTGTCAGATGCACATACTTAACAATGTTAACAACAACTGGCAACAACAAATAAGTGGGCACCTTCCTTTGTGAGTGTCTTGTAGAATTAAGCCCACAACATCTCCAGAAGGCTCAACCATGGTGTCTGGCGTCCCAGTTCCACCCCTGCCCATGCTCACGATGGGCCTGGGCACATGTCAGTGTCAGAATCAACAGGTACACCTCAAGATACACCCAAGCATTACTGAGAGACTTCCCACAACAAGCATGTTTGCCAGTGAATTTGGGTACTTAGGATTATTTGCCAATGGATCTAAGTATGACATCTTCAGCCATACGTATGTCCCAAAGATTTAGGTGGCTTTAAGTATGGCCTCTGCAGCTGTACCCATGCCCTGCTGATGCAGTCTCTAGGTATGCCAAAATCCACAGCATCTTGTAAAGTATGTCAAATATACCAGCATACCAACTCCCGAAACAACAGGCTTCTTCGGCAATGTGGGTTAATTCACATGTCCCCAAGTAGCTTGTGAGCGCCATACTTAAAGTTGCCTATATCTGTAGTGCATAAATATGGCTGAAGACTTAGATCCAGCAGCAAATCATTTAGATAAAGGACCCAGACAGACAGGAATTCAAACATGCTTGTTGTGGAGAAGTCTCTCAGCAATGCTTGGGCAGTTCTTGAGGTGAATTGTTGTTATTTCTGATATTGACGTGTGCCCTAACCCATTGTGAGTATGGGGGGTGATGGGTCTGGGACTCCAGACATCATTGTTGAGCTTTCTGGATGTGTTGTGGACTTCACATGACACTGACGAAGGAAGGTGCCCACATGACAGTGTAATGGTCTAATGCGCAATGTTTTGCTATACTTAGGCTCAGTTGTAAGGTATGGGTGCGTGCATCTGACAGTAGGAGGTTTGGCCAATGTGGAAGTCCCCTACCAATAGCACAAGGACTTTATTTCCTGAACCCAATAAAACACAGGCTCAGTATGTATAACATTGAGCTAGAAAGCCCCAAATAAACAAAACTAGTATTGTGTAATATTACAGCCAGTGAAAAGTTTGAAACATTGGTTATGATTGAATAAATTATTAAATGATGGACATAAAATCTTTAAATGTTTTATATATATTCAATGAATATTAATACCTTTGTATAAAAATGTATTATTAAAAAAAGTACTTGGAGTAAAGCTTTTGGATTTTGCAAGGTGCCATAACTTTTAGAAGTTTTCACATGTTTTTTCCCAAGAAAATCCGCGACTTGAACTGGGAGGGCTAGGTGAGTTGGTATGGGTTAACATGTAAATATAGCATAGTTCAGGGTAGGCCAATCAGAACAGAGCATATTTACATACATCAGTAAAACACAGTAACAGTGTCTGTTTAATGGAGAGATGAAGAGAAGTTATAAAATAGTAAATGATTGAATAAAAATGAATTATGATAGATTTTATTTTATTTTATTTGCTGCAGGTTGATGATGCCGTTGATGTGTAAGGACATGTTGGAGCTGTTGGACGCAGGTAACTCTGGAAACAGATCTGCAAACCACAGCAGTCTGTCTGATTATGCCTTCCTCTATGGGGTCTTCCCCACCGCTCCCAGCGTGGCCATCTATGCTGGACAGTACAACATGCAGCTGGAGGTGGTGAGTACACTCTGACTTGAGACCAGTGTTGGGTTTCCACGGTAGTGACTCTGATTAAGATTATGATAAGAGAGTTTGATCCTAGAGGGAACACGTGTCCATTTGTGTGTTGTTTCAGTGAGGACACACTGGTCATCAAATTTTTGGGGACGCTTTTCAACATGGTTTTACAAATGAGCATTTTTTCTGTTTGCAGTATTGTAACCTATAGAGTTAATTTGGAAAATAATATCAATAATATTATGAGTATTTATATGTGCATTTGTGACATTATTTGTGACAGTACTATCCTGGGAAAAGTACCAGACCTTACATGTTTTTTTCCCTTGTTGTGATATTAGCACTCATCAGCACTCAAACCCTGCAGATGTTTAAAACTGAAAATTTTAAATTGTAAGGTGAAATGAGAAGTGTAACTCAAAAGTAGGGCTGGGTATTGTTCTCATACATATGACAATACAGATACCTTTACTTTGATACTGATTCTCTTCTCTTAATTTACAAACTCAAAGTGGGTGTAGTTTAAAGGTTAAATGAGTGTGAGGGATTTTTATGAACTGAAATAGGTTACAGACTTACCAAGAAATGCTGGCATTGATAACATGCACACGGAATGTTATTTAGACAACCAATCAGCAATCTAGATTTTGGAACAAGCATGCTTATTGGTTCATGGATGCCAAGTCTAAATACTTAGGTATTAAGCATAAATACTTAGGTATCAGTATCACAAAAGTATTACCATGGCCTGGAATACCTTTTATCTGTTATAATGATAGCATATCTTACTGTAAATTACCTCCCACGTTTACATGACTTATAGGTGACTTCCGGCATGGTCATCAGCACCTTACTGTCTGCGCCCATCATGTACCTGTCTGCATGGTTACTGACCATTCCCTGGATGGAGGCTAGACACCTAATCTCAGAGTTACAGGAGGTCAGCTTCAACATCAGCATCATCAGCCTCATCGCCCTGGTGAGTATATGCGTATTGCGTTCCTCTTGGAAATAAGAAAGAAGGGAGTCAAAACTCTGTGAATGATATTTTTCAGAAAAAAATGATAAAAAGGGACAATGTGTGGGGGAAAGTTAAAGAAGATTAAATAGAGAGCCAAGATTTTTTGCTGCTATATGAACTAATCATATACACATAAGAGGATTACTGATCAAAGGTGTTAAATAAAGAAAGCCTTGTGTAATTTTGGAATTCCAGACTCTAGACTGTGTTGGTCTATGCACATGGACATTTTGGTACTTTAAGGCATACTGTTGTTGTTGGAACAAAACATGGTGTCTCCATTTTAGTTTTTCTTTTTAAACATAATTTGCAAATGCCTACGGACCTTTACAATGTGTTAAAATTTCATGATGAATGGACCAGTAGAAATATTCCAAAATTACTGAAAAATCATGTTCAATTAACTTCCATTCATTTTTCCTTCTTCTAAGTAAATGTACTATTTTGGAGATTCAAGCTTTTGTCACAACAGCAACAATATGCTTGTGCCTACGCAGTCTCTTAGTGTTGGGCATGTCGGTGAGAAAATAATTAATTTGATCCCCCACAATGCCACAGCCAAGAGAGTCCAAGAGAGAATAGTTGGCCTAATTTACTCCTGGTGAGGAGGATGCCCTTCCTCTCCCCATCACTCAGTGCAACCCAAGCCAATACAGGCTTCTGCCTGAGCTGCCTGATGATGTTGTGTTAGAAGCCGTTAAAAAAGCACTTCATGTGCTTTCTCCCAGTGTGGTAGCATTGTGTGAAAGGGGAGAACCAATTGGTGGGTGGAATTTGCCACAACAGAATTATTGCATAAGAGAATTGGATAAACATTAGAGAAAAAAGTACTTACTTCTACATAGGGTGTCTTAGCGTAGCTAGAAAACTGTTGCTACATGTGCCTCATGAGGTACTGTAGCCTGAACTGACTGTTGATAGTGATCAAGCAACATGCCTTTAGGCCATCCTCGGCCAATGGCGTGTCGCTTTAGTTTGCATGCCACTAAGTAGTTTGTCTAACCCATTTCAAATGACTGTCACATGATAGAGTTCCCTTTAGACAGCTTTGTTGTGTACATTCTCCTTTCTTCAGAGGATTTTTCACAGCTGTGGCTGTCTGTCTGAAGGCTCTGCTGTTTCTGTAGCCCACATAAATGCATTTCACGTGATTGTTCACATGATAGAGGTTTACTTATCTACATTCCTACCAGAACAATTCCCACAGACCTCTAGTCTAAAGAGTCAAACCAGGAAAAAGCAAAAAAAAATGTTAATAATTTGTAGCCTCTCGCTCTCATAGCATCTTTTTTCAAAGGGAACCATAACTTTGATTTTGCTTTCATATGTTTCTCTCCAGCAAGCGCTGTCAAGTGTAGTCTGCTGGCATTGCTGATATTGCCCATTAGCTTTGCTTTTGATGATACTTCATATACTAAATGATACTTCTGACTCTTTGTACTTCAGTGATAATCAGCCTTACAGTTGCTGGAAATGAGAAATTTGGATGAGAGTACTACAGTTGAGTCAAGCAAAAGTGTGGAAAATAAGCGTACAGTGCACAATCAGCAGGGCTTTATGGGTCGTTTGAAGGGTCAAACTAGTAAAATGCTTTGAGAAAGGAGTGTGCTAATCATTTGTGTTAACATGTTATTAACAAGTTAACTTTGACACCACTAGATTGTATGGAGAACTAAACAAGATTGTAGGCTATTGAAGACACTCTAGACCAGTGGTGTCAAACTCAACGACTAAAAGAGCCATATTAAAAAGTCTCAGCAAATCCGTGGCCAGCTGTGTTTTATTTTATTTTTACCAAACATTTTGCCATGACCTGAATGGGCCATTGTTTATTCAAAATATACAAGAACTACATCAAAATAGACATTACATAGAAATTATTTTCCCAAAAAAATTTTTTAATAAAAATAAATTGTTTTCTAAATCATTTTTTAAAACTGCTTATTTGCTTGAACGAGACACCAGGCATCTTTTCTTGGGAGAAGAGGGTCAGAACGCACACTGTGTTGCAGTGCATGCTGGGGTCTGGAGTGCTCATGGTGAAATGGGCTAATAAGAACAGAAAATTAAAAATAATCTCTCTGGCTGAATAGGATTGTGTCACAGGCCTGACTTTGCCCGCAGGCCTTGTGTTTGACACATGGGCGCTAGACTGTGTTAAACTGTATCTTCTGTTTTGTTTTTGTATGTCAATAAACAGGTGTGGACTATTGCTGTCATGCTGCTCAGCAAGAAGTTCAAGAGACTGCCTCATATGTTTGCAACAAACCTTTTCCTCGCTCAGGTGGGTGCATTCAGCTATGCAGCTGTCTCTCTGCTTCTTCCTCTCCTGTGCTCTCTCATTTTTATACCCAGCATGTGTGTGTTTTCTCTTGCAGCTGTTGGTGTGTGTGTCGATGGTCTTGTGGAAGTTTGTGGTTCATCAGGACAACATGCTGGCACAGATCCTCACCTTCACACTGCTGTATGGATCTCTTTACAGCACCTATCTGTGGACAGGTAACACGTGCATGCAATACTCACTCTAGGTGCATGCCTAGAGGCCCCCCAGCTGACCATTGCAGATGTGCTTCATACAGGAAATTTTTGAATAGATTATAAATCAGAAACATTTATTACAGTAAGATGAATATCTGTTTGCCAAAAGTGAAGTGCAGAAATGTTCACAAGTCGATTCCATCCAGTCTCAAGGGGTTCAGATCCAAGTTGAGTCTGGAGTTTCTGGTGTGCAAGTTTGGTCAAGGCTCAAATCTTTGATAGAGAATTTCAGTTAAGTCTCATTATTATATGCATTGTACAAAAGTAAACCTATCATCTCTATCTATCTCTCTCCATCTCATCCAACACAACACCTAACTGTTAAAGACTTTACAGGGTGATTCATAGCAGCCATGGTTTTTCTCCTGACTCAGTAATGTTACTTTTTTGATGTCACCAAAAACATACATAGTGCAGCTATAATTGATGTGCTTCAGTTAAAAATAGCTAATTTTAAAACGTAGTAGCTTTTAAAGCCTCTGTGTCTCAGAAATGAATAAAAGTTTGACAAAATTTACAAAAATTTTACAAACAGATTAATCACACTGGGGACAGTGATGTTTTCTGAAATCTGGTGATCTGATGCAGAATGACTTTCTATGAATGCTACAATAGAGCAGTTATTTAATACATACTGTACAGCACACACAGATTATATGTACAGTATGTATACACTCCTATCCACATTTAATTATGACTGTTGATTATGTTGTTTTGTCTGGAATTGTGATTAGTCTGTGCTGTGTTGTGTAGTTGTGTAGATCGTGTGTTGTGTTTTAGGTCTGTTAGCGTTTGCGCTGACTCTGCTGAAGAAGAACGAAAAGCTCAAAGTTCGACCCATCATCTTCATCCTCCTGGGCTGGGGGTAAGAGTGTGTGTGTGTGTTTGAAACTGAGACACAGAATAACACTGTACACTGTCATATTGTGCCGCATTTAAAGTCACTCTGAAATAAAAATTTAGCTTTTTTTACTATGATATTTCTTGTCCCTGATCATTATAAGCGTGGTACTAAAAGTCAAAATTCTTGTTTTCGTATAGTCTTCCATTAAAATGCATTGATTTAGTTCAACCTCTAATGCATCTTTACATTTCTGATAACATTGCAGTGCACCAGCATGTCAGTAAAATGTGTAACTTTTTGTGATTAATTGAATCATTATCTGAATAAGTGTAATTATTATTACATTAATTTTATATTTGTCAAATAATATATTTTAACTTAAATAAAATATTTTAAATAATATATTTTAACAGGGTTCCATTTCTTATTGTGGGATTGCTGCTTGTTGTGGGTGAAAGAGAGAGTAAAACAACTGACTCCGCCTTCTTCTACGGCAAGTGGCAAGTAGGTTTCCATTGTTCAATTTTTGATGCAGTTTGTAGGCACGTTGAATGTCATGTTAAAATAAGCTTGGTGTTTTTTTAATCTATAGTTCTGTGCAGGTGAAAGACCATCCATCATTTATTTTTCCAGTCAACACAGCCATTAAGTACAAGTTATTCATTTTTAGTGTAAGAAAAAAAGCAGAAACCATTTAACACAAAATTACATGGAGGAGTCAACAGCAAAATTTAAAATCAGATTGTTCAATATTTAGTGTATTCACTTTGCCTTTCTTACAGCTTCCATTCTTTTCCAGAAATGGCAGTTTCAGTTTCTCAAAGAAATCTGCAGGGTCTATTTTTTCATAACTCCAAAGTTCAGTTTTGGAAGTTGCTTGCATTTTCTCACACTACAAGTAATCTCGAACACATTCAGTGATGTTGAGGTCTGGACTCAGGGGTGGTCAGTATTGTTCAGAGATCACCAAGCAGTTCTTAATGGGCGTTTTGACTATAAATCCCGCTTAGTAGAATTGCCCCACGCTAACATACGTGTCATGCTGTGTGTCCTCTGTCTCTCCCTCTGCATCTCTTAGATTGTGAGCAGTTTGGGGGTATTGAGCTGTGGTATATTGTTGGGTGGGGTGTCTCTCATGGGGCTGAGTCAGAGTACTCAGGAAGAGCAGAGTTACCAGGCTTTGGAGCAGAGCTCCATGTCTGGCACCACAGAGGACCTGAGGGACCCCCCACAGCCAGAGAACCAGAACTCATCCGAGAGGGCAACATCACATGGGAGTCTGAATAGAGGTATTCAGCCTCAATGTATGTATGTATGTCTCTGTCACCTCGAAGGAAAACATGTGGGAAATGTGAAATCAGTTCTGACTGATTGTTAACCTAAGCATAAAAATAATCTACCTTGAAAAGCATGTAGACTTAAATACTTCTATGAACACTGAATTGCCAGTTTCAGTACATCCAAATTCACTGGCATGTGTGTCCAATTCTTCCACCAAATAGGTGCGCTTTGTAGATTTACATTTACTGCCTGTAGCCAATCTGTTGCTTCACAATTTATCAGCCACCCCTCTACAATGCCCAGTTAACCTATGAGCAGGTCAGTGTCAATTTCCAGTTGTTCAATGAGAATAAAACAACACCACAGAGGAAGCATAATAAGTGTATGTCACTTTGTCATTTTAAGTGGGGGGGGGGGGGGGGGGGGGGGTTTGAATAATTAATAGAAATATAAAAATATTTTGTTTTATGTGTAACGGGTTATTCAGAAATATGTTATGGTGCCCATAACATAGCACACAATTAGGTACACTTCAGGCCCGGCATTAGAAATTAATCATGAGTGGGGTGGGGTGACAGAGCTCAAGTGGACTTGTTTAAAGGAGCTACATATTCAGGACAGATTTAGCAGGACAGCCACGTTTACAACAACTCGCCAAAGGTCTACCATTTAGAAAATCTGTCTACTAATTTATCGTCCCACGACATACAGCACTTCCCTAAAGTCAGCAGTATAAAGCGATGCAAGTAAAACCACCCACGGCCTTTTATGCCAGGCAAGCGTCGCAAACAGTGAAGCACAAAGTTTAGTTTCACTTTGATAGTTTTTTTTAAAAGAAGCATTTTTACTAGACCCTATAGAAGCTTGTATAGAGCTTGTACTGGGCGTAGTGAAAGATATTGTTTGGTTGGTCTAAATGACTAATGATTAAATGGTGCTTGTTCTGGTACACTTACCTACACTCATTGGCTTATTTATCACCTGCTATATGTTTCATTATGTAGATATGCTGTTATTGACTCATTATTGTAATCAGCATATGAGATGTATTAAGTGATATGTAATAACTGATCTAATGTAATAACTGATCTAAAATCAGCTTATCTCTATTATCTATAAACTGTCACTAGGGCAGTACAACTCTGGGATGTACCCTCAATGGTACATCTCAGTACCTTTAGTCAAGGAGCATAATTATACTATTATCCATTGAGATGATATTTTGTATTGTTGTATTGACTCCACGCTCCCTGTCTCATCTCCAGGCTTTTTATTTTATTGTTCTGTTTTAAAACTTATGTTATGAGAGGTACAAATATTAGGTTATTAGGTTGTGAGAAGGTACAAATATGTAACTTGTATATAAACCTATTTAAGGTTCACAACTGGAGCTTCAGTGCCTCTTGTGTGGGCTAATTAATGCATCATCACACCAATACTACACAGGTGCCAGTGTATGAAATGCATGATATGTTAGTGTGTATTCTGCTTGCATATCAGGCACATCCATGTTACTGAGATTTTTGAACACTGTGTACATTTACTGTACACCAAAGTATCACTTAACTTAAAGTATAGGCTTCCAGTAAGCATTGGTAATTATTATTGATTACTTATCGTCTACATTATCCTTGTAAAGAATCAAATTTAGACCCTAAGCCTGATTTTTATTTAGTTATTTTGAGTAGGAGGAAAGTTGAGACCAGTCCCACATCTCTACTATTGTTGAAACTGCTGTTTTGGGCACCAAAGCCTTGGCACTGATAAATGTGTTGTGTCTAATGTGTTGCCTTAAAATGGTGCTATGTGTGTCTGATAAAATTCTCATCTGTGTTGGTCTTAGATCATAGTGACCCCATGCCTGATATGATATCTGACCGTCTGAATGACTCACCAGCACCACCGTCAGGCAAGAGTTATACACCTGCATTTGCTGTTGAGAGATGTAATCTGTTTGTGTATGCATATTCACATATAATGTTGTCCCAGTGTAGGGTTTGTGGGCTGGTATGGTATGTGTTGTGTATGTGTGTGTATGGTAACTGTAGCCTGTGCCGCAGGTGTTGTGTGATGTTTTTGAGTTGTGAATGTAGTAAGCGTGTTTTCTTGTGCAGGTGCAGCTCTGTGTGAAACTTCGAGCTGTGTACGGACGCAGGAGGAGAGGCAGGTGGCTCGGCATGTGTTGCTCTGTTTGCTGCTCATCGTCAGCCTGCTAGCAGTGAGTCTAGCAACAACATATCAACAGAAAACACACATGCAACACTAGTCCTGTGCCAGTCTTATACCAGCACCATACATATTCACCTCAAAAGTCAAACAAGAATCACGTTGTAAAAGTTTGAGGTCAGTATAGTGGAAAAGGCGTATTTTATGCATGTTTTAAAACCCTTAATCAAAACTCAAGGCCACTGACAATTTGATTATTTTACAAATTAATATAAATAAGTAAATAAATACATGGGATATGGCATTTATCATGTAATAACTTTATGTCCAAATACTTCAAATAATTCAATAAAACATCAAATGTAACTGCAATTATAAACCTATATGGTGGGTTTACTTAGTTTACTTATTTTACTTATTTTATTTTGTGTTTTCATTATTAAATTCAGTACTGAAAAAAAGTGAGAGACCACCCTTAACTTATTTCTAATCAAAACAGCCATTAAGTAAAAGTGATTCATTTCTCAGGAGATATTTTTGAAGATATGAGATATAAAATAATCCACTTGCCTAAGGAAGAAACATAAGTGAAAAAATAGGAAGATCTCTTAGACCATCAAAACTTCAGATCTGAAAACATCCACAGGTGTTTCTGTCCATCCTTCCACTGTGAGAAGACCACTCAGTATGCAAAGCTATAAAGAAACCCTTACTGAGAAAAGAAAAAAATTGCAAATGAAAGAAAGCTGCAGGTGTTCTCGGAACAATGGATAGACCATTCCTGAGTCCAGACCTCAACATCCCTGATATTACTTGGATTGTAAGAAGTAGAAATTGAACTAACTTCTAAGACTCAACTTTGGAGGTGTTTAAAAATATCCCTGCAGATTTCCTTTAAATTAAAACTGAAAGCAAGTCTCCTGAAACTAATGGAAGCTATAATAAAGGCAAAGAGTGGACACATTTAATACTGAATATTTTGAAGTTATATTTAGTTGTTGAGGCTTCTGTGTGAGGCTTTTCTGTTAAGTATGTATAATGTTTTCTGCTTTTTTTTTACAAAATTAATAACTTGTACTTAATAGCTGCTTTTACTGTAAATAAAATGAATGAATTAATTAAATTTACATTAAATTAGGGGCGGTCTTAAACTTTTGCACATTCCTGTACTATGTACTATATACAGGAACGACCACTCATGTCTTTGTGTTTGTCATGGTCAGAACCTGTCCAGCTGTCTCTGGTGGCTTTTAAATACTGATCCTGGACGACTGTATCTCGAGCTGCAGTTCTTCTGTGCTGTGACCAATTATGGACAGGTGCGGCGATACAACTACATACATATATACACACATATATATACACACACACACACATATATACATACATATACATAAATATACATACATATACATAAATATACACATGTATACACGTACCTCATAGACCACAATATATTTGCTAAATAGTAATATGTTAACTCTTTTCCAGGGTTTCATTTCATTTGGAATATTTGGGCTGGATGAGCATCTCATCATTTTACCATTTAAAAAGAGGTGAGTGTAAAATGTTAGCATGCAATTACAGTGCACTGAGCATGTGTCTTATTATCGCTGGTTTTGTGTGCATGTGTGTGTGTCAATATGGCTTATGTGTGTTATATTTTTGGTGATTGGAAACGTGTGTGTGTGTGTGTGTATGTGTAGGCTGGCAGCATTTTGTGGTGGCAGTCAGGAGGAAAGCTGTGGTCCAGCTGCTGTTCCTGAGGAGATCCGACTGACCTGCACCCAGTTCGTTCGCTACCACAAAAATCAGTGTGTGCAGGACATTGTGCGCAAGAGGTTTGTTTGCAGATGCATGTGTGCCTGTGTTTACATGCAGGTTAAACAGAGAGAGTGTGTGTGTTTGCTTTAGGAGACACTGTGTGAAACAATGTGAGTTTATGTTTACATAGACTTACACACTTGTTTGGAGATTGAGTTGTTGGGTTTAGTCTCTCATCTCCAGCCTGTTTCAGTGTCTGGGCCTCACAACATACTCTCTTTTGATTGGAACACAGAACACAGTGTTCCTCAATCAAAATTAGTTTTGAAAAAAATACTCTCCTATAAAAACATTAATAGAATAACAAAACACTATCTGCTAGTGTAACTTAGTCTGAACTGGTTCAAGAAACAAAAATGAAAAGCAGGATCTAACAAGATTTTATAAATCTTCCAGATCAGAAACGTTAATTTGAAAAATTGACATGTGAATAAATAAATAAATAAATATTTAGTTAAAAAAAAGACATGGATGTTTTATCGTCAGCCTTAAGTGGTTTTGGATCAACAGGGCTGTATCTAAACTTTTTGAGCAGGTAGCACTGGTGCTAGAAAAGTGTTATAGTAATATACAGTATCTGTTACTGTGCAAGAGGTTTGACTGCAGTTGTTCATTGTTTTCCACAATGATTCAGATTGCCCACAAGGGGCCGTCAGTAGCACTCAAGTAGTGTTTTTATCATTGAAAGGGAGGAGACACACACCAGCAGGATCTCATGAATGCATGTGATTTCATTCAGTGTATGAATTTTACGTACATACAGGTATTTTAAACAGGGAATTTGCTAACTCTGATTACAGTGTTTAACAATTAAAATGTAGTATTTTGAATTTGTTATGATCATAACCTCTGGTGAATTATAGGATGTTTCATAGCTTCATCTTACAAACAGTAGAATACATTAACCTGTGTGTCAACCTGTCGATATCAATACACATGGCTGGATCAAAAGCCTTTTATTACATTAGGCCTACGTTTAGCCTATATAAAAAGAGTGGAATTAATCTGTTTTAAAATGTAGTTGGAGTAGAATCAAAATCGAGGGTACAGGCTTTTCTTATGACAAGGACAACATGCACTTAGTGTTTTATAACAATGTCTTGAATGGTAGTACGTTTCTTTTCTTTTGCTTGCACCCTTCGCATGGGCTTTAACTCATCTCTCCTATGTGCTCTTTTCCTTCTTCCTGGTTGTTCCCCTCTATCTTGTTTCCACTTTTCCCTTTTCTGCTCTTTCTCTCACGCTCTCAGTGGATCAACTGAATCTCTCTCAGGTCCGGTGGGTGAATCCTTGCTTTGATTGACAGGTGTGCTGTTTTTTTGCTGGACAGCAAGCTGACTGATTGGCTGGTGTGGGTGGGTATAATCAAAAATAGAGGTTTGGACTCGTTTGATGACTCAGTTGCAGCAGGGAGTTATCCAGCATGTCATATCGCAGCTGTATTTCTGTGATGACAACCATTGCTTTTGCTTCTTGGACGATGGAATCAGAACAACCTGAACCCACTGAGCAGAACTTGACTGTGAATCAAACTGAGCTGTTTTGTCTACCACTGGAAATTGTGCTACTTGAATTCTGTCGCATGGCATGCCAAACTTTAGGGGGAATCAGGTCTCTCTCCGTGTCTTCTTTCATTAAAACCCTTTTCACCAAGTGTGCAGAGGGCTACTGCAGAGCACAGACTGAATGGGATTCAACACATGGGAATGAATATTTAACTGTTTCCGCATGCCAAGTGCTCTTTACATTGTGTGAACAGTTCATGACCAAAGGACAAATTAGAATGGTCCATGTTTACCTGGAATAAAATCTCATACATTAAAGTTAAAAGCCTTCTAATAACCCCTTACAAAGTTACAAAGGAGAATAGAGGTTTTGTTATGAGAGTGACCGTATCTTCACTTAAAGGGATGCTCTGGGCAGACTAGAAAAACCCTTTCTGATGATTTTGATTATATCTTAAAGGTGGAAGGAAATTTTGCTTTGGGGTGGATTTTTAAGGGCAGGCTGTTTTTTTTATACTATCTATCAAATGTAGTAAGATGCTACATTTGTCTAAGTGAATTAGTTAACATGTCTAAGTGAACATTAATTAACACATGCTCTACAGAGAACACACTTCTGCACATTTTAAAGCATCATAACGGTTTACAATTATTAATGATGAAGGGCACCTCAGTGGTGTTTCACTGCATGGATGGGTTAGATCGTGGAGGTGAAATTTCCCCATTGTGGGACTAATAATAATAAACACCACATGCACACCAGTGAAGACACACTAGGGGCAGTGAACACACTTGCCCGGAGCAGTGGGCAGCCTCATCCAGCAGCTGAGGGTTAGGTGCCTTGCTCAAGGGCACCTCAGTCGTAGACTGTCGCCTCAGAGGATCAAACCGGTGACTTTCTAGTCACAAGGCTGATTCCCTAATCTCCAGCCCATGACTGCCCCATAAACTGAGGGCTTCCCTGGCCAGGAATTGAACCCGGGCCACAGCAGTGAGAGTGCTGAGTCCTAGCCACTAGAACACCAGGGACAGCAGTAATTATTAAATTCAACATAATGGGAAAAAAACAAACAAACTATGGCCTGTGCAAAGTTTATGACACGTTTATATATATATATATATATTTTGACATGTTAAATTTAAATTTGTTTCTTGTGCAGGATGTGTTAACTTATTTTGAATTAGACATTTGTCAACAAAACATTTGACCAGTGGTGTTCAAACTTTAGCATATGACTGTAGGTAGTGAATGTTACTGCTAGGAAGGTAGAGAACATATTTTAAACCTCTAAAATCCCAGGTTTATTACATTGTTAGGCATATTATTGTGTAACTACAAGGACTACAATGCAAACTGGCTGAACAATTCTTAAGTTATAAAAGTGTGTAGAAAAACTTTGGACCCGCTGCTGGGTTCTGGCCTTTTAAGGGCTTAAACAGCCTGCCTATCAATGGGAATCCTCCCTTCAAGATATGTCAGTAGAATGGTCTGGCTAGAGTGTCCCTTTAAAATATACTGTATTTTTAGATACTAAGCAGCATAAAGGTATTATCTATGACTACTGATCTGACTCCACATCCTGTTGTTTTTTGTTTTTTATTTAATAAAATATAAGCTACTTTCCTGTACCAAGAGTTCAGGTCATGGTCAGGACAATCTAATATTTTAAATATTTTATGGAGTTGCTGCATTTCCTGCATAGCAGGGTTGGGATCCATTCAAATCGGAGTCGAAAATTGACCATTTATTTACATTATTAAATTTTTAATATAACCAATGTTTGCACTTAGCAAACCACTACAGTCTGCTGATCACATAAGATCATATCACTCCTCTGCAAGTTTGAAAATGTTAGACTGAATCTGAAATGACTCTCTGATATGAAGTGCACAGCACAGAGCTTTTATGCCCTGACTGAGAATCAAATTTTGATTCAGCCTCCATTTCCCTCAGTAATAAACCTTTTATCATTTAACACTGAATGCACACACACGTTATCCTTTAAGGCAGGTAAGAGTCTCCTTGCAAAACATATGAGACACAAAATGTAGATATATGCAGTGCTGTCAGAGACCACCCTTTATTTATTTTGCAGTCAAAATGGTTGTTAAGTTAAATGCCACTACCTTATTTATATGTATACTTTTAAATAAATAAATAAACACACACACACACACACACACACACACACACACACACACATATATATATATATATTCAGTATTTAGTGTGTCAGGAGTCACATTTTCTTTTTGCATTTTATTCCCACTTATTTTCCTTTGTCTTTCTCTTTCTTTATGCAAGTGGATTCTTTTATACGTAATTTCAGAAATGTCACCTGAATATCGTGATATAATGAAGTGAATATCCACTTTGACTGAAGCTAAATAAATGAAGGGTGCATGATTGTGTGAAACTTTCACAGTTGCTTAACAAAAAGTCCACTATGGTGCTCCGTTACTGGTGACATGTAATTTGACTCTGTTCATCGCAGATTGTGATCGCACTCTTAGATCTTGTATTGTAATTACTTGACATGTTATATTACATGTGACGGTGTACAATATAAGTATGGTGTGTTGATTTACATGACTAAGAAGGTATGCAATTTGACTTTTATTTCCTTATCAGGTACTTTGTGATGAATCCACTAATCAGGTATTTAACGATGCCATTTATATTACTAAAAGCTGTTTTCTGGTTACTGTTGTCAAATCCCTTGCGTCTACCTAGACTGCAAAAGCCATGCTGTGTTTGAAGTGAGTGAGATGTACTGTAGTATTAGTTTAGAATTGTTTGAAGGTTTTTTCCCCAGTTCTAATTGATTGTTGAGCTGAACTGGAAATAATTCATTCACTGAATCCAACCCTACTGTTCAGCATTACCCTTATGTGTGCCTGATTTTTGCATGTTTTGTTTCATGTAAGAAAAGCTGGTTCTACACAAATTGTGATATAAATTTTACAAAATCTGTTTGCACCCAAATAAGAAGTGTGTGGCGTCTTCTGCGCATTATCTTACTGTCATGGAAAACTAGAACAAATGTTTCAGACATGAGCAGAGACTTTATTTCTTGTTTATCTATTTGTGTTTACCCAGATATTTCTGAAAATATGCAATAAATGTCTTGTTGCAGAAACCTGGTTTAATTGTTTTTTGTTTTAAGTACTTTGGTCATCATACAGATGTCTGCTTTATTTGGTGGGCACTGACAGTGTTTTTTTAAACACAGATTCAAAGTACTTTGCTGAGTGCTGATGCCCTGTGGCTATTTATGTGGCTATTTATGTGGCTTTTTTTGCACTGAGGCCCGTACGATCCTAGTTATGTCTTTGCTGCATATCATAATTATATACAAATTGGGGGTGTAGCATATTAATATTATACTGGTAATAACACTGCCCTCCGAACGGTAGATGAGGGTTTCCATGGGCAAGACTCTTAATACTACACCAGTAAGGGTGTATTTACTGCTTTTGTTAAATTAAAATAAAACCTGTTGGTGTTGCTAATTAGAACAAATATGAACACCACCACCGTTTGAGTCAGTTTCAAACATGAACACAAAATTAGCCAAAAATGGCTGAACTGACCAAAATCTGTATTCTCTCAGAATAGATATTAATTCTGAGAGAATAGAAGTTCATTCTGGTCTAGTGCTGGTTTAGCTGGCCATGGTCAGTCTGTTTGACCATCATACCAGCATCCAAAACACAACATGTGCTGGTTTTGTTGAGCAGCTATGCTGGTCTGTGTTGACTTTTGCAAAAATGCATCCTTTTAAACTTTTTTTGGTCCAAAAGAACCAAATTACAAATGTACACGCACCCAAAGGGTTGTTGCGCAAGACTCCTAATGCTACATTCGCCTGCATCTGTAAACTCACTTGTAAGTCGCTCTCTGGATAAGAGTGCCTGCCAAATGTATAAATGTAAAATGGGTCTCGTCATAAGAGGTGAATAGGATATTAATTTCACAGTAATCCACAGACAAATTTACGGGTAAATACAAAAGTGTGAAATAGTTTTGTTGACTTTCTGGAAAAAAAGTACAAATCCTCTACAGAGAACACACTTCTGCACATTTTAATACACGGTTGCAATTAGTGGGGAAAAAATAAAGCACAAAATGTGGCCTGTACTTCCAAAATAAATGTATACTAAAAATTAAAATGAACTGCAGAAAAATGTCACATTTAAGTTTACACCATGTATAAAATGTGTTAAACCATTTTCACTCAGAAAATCAAATATTACTATCTATCTGTTCATCCATCCATCCAGCCATCCACCCATCTGTCTATCCTTTGGAGTTTTTTTTTTCTGCTCAACTTTTTGAAAAACTTTTTTAGTTTTTTTTTTATTCCCGCGAAAAAGTAATAAGAGGTACAAGTAAGATTTAAGAACTGAAAATATTAATTCATAAACATTGAATGCCAGGGGTTCGTAGAGAAAGGAAAACAATCCCATCATATAATAAATTACTGGCTTGCTCTGATTAGTGCTTTCTTTTTTTATTTATTTTATAAAGATGACATTGTTTAAAATCTTCCACGCAAGCACGTAAAATTGGGCCTGAAGAGACCGTCTTCCGTCACGAACATGAAGCTCTAATATAAGAACCGTTTGTGTGATAATATCATTTTCTCTCTTAAACTCACCTCGTCTAAAAAAAACCCACCCGTCAGCGCATTGCTACGTTGTCTCTGACGTCACCTCACTGAACGCCGTGACGTACTCCTTTGCGTGGTCTCGTCCTTCCGCCTGGTTTTCTTTTCGTGCCGTCGGCCGACCAGTGTAGCGCGTGCGGTGCGCGAGCGCTGTGAAATTGTCCCAGCACAGTCATATAGCGCGTTATTACAAGGTGATATAAATACACACGTGTGCAAACCCATTCTCCGGTTGTTTATGGAGCGTTTGTTGTGAAAAATGCGTGCTGTTTGTGGTGTGTTGTAGCAGTGTCCGGCAAGCTAACATGCTAACTGTATAGAAATGAATGGGGTGTGAGGCTCGCTGGGGTTGCATCTGTCTGGAGAAGCAGAAGAACCTCCTTCTGAGAAAGTAGGGGCTGGGCTGGGTAGTGTTGCCGGATCATTTCAGTTCATATATGAAGCGTCTTCTCGTTGTCTGGACGGAATGAGGGTTATATTTAGCTGCGATGGGGCCGAGCTGGTCAGTTTACACCCCTCCACTCATGCTGCTGCTGCTGCTGCTATTCTGGGACTCGGCCACTCGCTGGCCAGTCTCTGGTGAAATGGCAACCAGGCTGGATTGCTGCAGTTAGGAGATCCCAGCCTTTTCTTACAGCAGTCCGTGTGAAAATTACTGCTCGCATATCTGAATGACAGAGTGCTAATATAATTCAGTCATGGCTCCCAAAAAGGTGTGGTGTTGCCTTGGGTGACGCTTGAGCTGGTTGCGCTGCTTGGTCATGCTGCCTGCCATGAGAAGAAGAGAATGACAGGTATGTGAATTCTGTTACAGATGCCTCCAAAGAAGGGAGGAGATGGACCAAAGCCACCCCCTCTGATCGGACGTTTTGGGACCTCACTGAAAATTGGAATCGTGGGATTACCAAATGTGGGGTATGTTTTGCTTTCAGTCTTGCGAGAAGCTCATTCTGTCAGTTGTGATGACCGAAATGTCGTCACATGTGTTTCTAAATGCAGCCAGTGGTAATGTCAGTATCTGCATAGTGCATTTTATGTTTGGAAGTGCTCCATGCTGTGTGATTTTGCATATTTTCTATATGTTCGAATTGCTCTGTAATAACTTGTAGCATGGCCATGTGTTGGGTTATGTAATCATGTAAAGTGTTGCTGCTGAGGGATATATGAGACTCAGATATATGATATATATATATAGATATATGAGATATATTCCCATATGTAATAATTAGTGATTAGCTATATTTTCACATTTTTTTTGGTTGCAAAGCAATGGGCAGGGTTGCATGGAAATCATTAAGTATTGTGTGATGATGCCACATTGCTGTGAATTTAAGCTGGCAAATTTAGTTCAAGTGACTGCATGTTAACATACCTCCTGCCTTAGGTGTCAATCAGTGTTTTGCATAAATGCGATTTCAGTAAGTCAACGTTCTTCAACGTGCTGACGAAGAGTCAGGCGGCGGCGGAGAATTTCCCCTTCTGCACCATCGACCCAAACGAGAGTCGTGTGCCCATTCCAGACGAGCGCTTTGACTTTCTCTGCCAGTACCACAAGCCCGCCAGGTATCTGCACTTACTGTACACCTGCAACACATTTAAGGTCACTAGCAAGAATAATTAAGTCTTCAAAGTCCCAATCTTAACAACCAAGAAATACTGCACCTGGCAGAACTGCTTTTTATACTTTGCAGTTTTTTAATAACAAAAGGGACTGACTATACATTGAATATACACATTTGCTGTGCAAAAAATAATCCAGATGAGCTATAGCCAATTTATTTGATATTTAAAATTACAAGTGAGCCTAAGTGTGGCTGTTTAAATGTTATGGTGATTAAATAGTAGATGATATGTGTAAAAAAAAAATCTTTTGCTTCATCGCAAAACTATCATAAAACAATGTCACAGGCATAAGGCAAAATATTCATGATCAGTTTTGCTATAACTTTGTGTGATGTAGCTTTTAGAGGCATTACTTTGGATGTCTGCTTTGTATTTACACTGTTTCCCCAGTGTAAACAGGTCTGACTCAGGTGTCTAAAATGGCACAATTCACCTTTATAAATGGATAGAATTCCTGCTACCACTATAGTTGTAATTCATACAGTGTCTAAATTACCCAACCACAGCACAGTAACCACCAGCTCACTCCTCTCTCTGTCTCTGTGCAGTAAGATCCCAGCCTTTCTGAACGTGGTGGACATTGCTGGCCTGGTGAAGGGAGCTCACGCAGGGCAGGGATTGGGCAACGCTTTCCTCTCTCACATCAGTGCCTGTGATTCCATTTTCCATATGACACGTGAGTCAGTACTGTAAATGCTGTACAATTATATAATCCAACCCTGGAAGTGTTTTGTGAGACTTCTGTATGTGAGAAAGGCAGTAGGGATGCTCTGTGCATGTGTGTGTGTTTATGGATAGGGGCTTTTTAAGAGTATAATGTTCACATTGGGAGTAACAATACTCATTTTTGATTTCAGTATGAATGTACTTTCTGATTTTTTACCTGTTATATGTTAAAATGTCTTGATTCATGACTTAAACCATTGACCACATACTTTACATACCAGTGAAGCTCAGAAAGATGCAGATTTTGGGTGCATTTACATTTGTAGTTAGGTTTACCTTTGTTTTCAAACAAAAAAAAGGTATATTTACGTTCTAGTTTGCTTAGCGTTCACACTAATTTATTCTAATTCCACAATTTATACCGTGTCCACGAAAGGTGGTAAATGTATCAGTAATATACTTTACACTTTATGGTGTCTGTGAACTGTGTGTCTAAAAATGGGGATGAGAGAAGGAAGTAGTGACAGAAGACAGTCTAAATGTTAAGTGTATGCATATCTGCAGGAGCATTTGAGGATGAAGACATCATCCATGTGGAAGGGTGTGTTGACCCAGTGCGGGACATTGAGATTATTCATGAGGAGCTCAGGATGAAGGATGAGGAAATGATTGGGCCAATTATAGACAAGCTGGAGAAAACAGCCATAAGGGGTGGTGACAAGAAACTCAAACCTGAATATGTGAGTCTGCTGTAAATGTTGGCATTTCCCATATCTGTCCACATACCATGTGACCCGTGAAAGCCGCAACTCTCAATTCTTTCCACACCACTCGTTTTGTCTCTGAAACAGGACATTATGTGTAAAATAAAGTCATGGGTGGTTGAGGAGAAGAAACATGTGCGCTACTACCATGAATGGAATGACAAAGAGGTGAAAATTCTTTTTTTTTTCATACAACCGAAATACAGACGTTAGAGAAGCTTTTTCAGATTGCACAGAGATCCAGATATGAACTGAATGTCGTGTTTGGCTGTTGAATTAATCACCACCCAGTCATTGATCTTGTTAAAATGACATTTTAACCTTTTCCCCTCCAGATTGAGGTGCTGAATAAATACCTGTTCCTGACATCTAAGCCCATGATCTACTTGGTGAATCTCTCAGAGAAAGACTATATCAGGAAAAAAAACAAATGGTGAGTTTTGCTATTGTAGTTTAGCACTACGCTCAGATGTCTAAGTTGCAGTTTATCATACGTTCTGGCTGCTCTTACCACAATAAGTCTTTCCCCTTCAGTTACTTTTCCTTTCAATGTCATTACAATCATCCTTTCTGCAGGCTGGTGAAGATTAAGGAGTGGGTAGATGCTCATGACCCCGGTGCTCTGGTCATCCCTTTCAGTGGAGGATTTGAGAGCAAGTACCAGGACATGAGTGAAGAGGAGAAACAGAAGTTATGCGAGGAAAATAAAACCCAAAGGTCAGGGACAATTCTAGCTTTCCTCCATTTTTACATTTTTTGCAGATACTTTATTTAGTGCCCTAAAAAATACACTGTCAAAGTTAACATATTAATGTTAAAGCATAACACGTTAATGAGGAAAGGGTTGAAAATGATTAAATGTGCACATGGACATTTATAAAAACCACTGCTTATTGTATTTGTTTTGTTTGTAATCATTTTTTAGAATAATATGTGGTTTAATAATGTTAAATTAAGCATAATAGTGCTTAATTTTTATTTAAATAGCTTTTCAAATATCATTTTCTATGGTGCTGAAAACCTTTGCACAGTATTGCATATACACACACACACACACAGAGCAGAAAGAGAGTTTTGAGAGAGTCTGCAAGGATGTCTTTGAAGGAGAATTTCTGTATTTGACTTTAGAGTTGTAGTTGTTAATAGTATATTTGTGCCTGTTTTCATTTCAGTGTGTTGACCAAGATCATAAAGAGTGGCTATGCAGCGCTACAGCTGGAGTATTTCTTCACAGCAGGACCTGATGAAGTACGCGCATGGACCATCAGGGTAAGCACACACAGTATTATTCCAGTAATGTCTGCCAAACTGCCATGTACGCCTACATTAGATCAAGCACACTAGATCAAGATCAGGTGTTTCTGTCCTACAGAAAGGCACAAAGGCACCACAGGCAGCTGGTAAGATCCACACAGACTTTGAGAAAGGCTTCATCATGGCAGAGGTTATGAAATTTGCTGATTTCAAAGAAGAGGGCACTGAAGCGGCTGTTAAGGTAAGCACACAGCTGAACTTAACCGGCCAATACATACAGATTTATATGTCCAAATGTTTGTAGGCACTTTATCAAACATTTCTTTTAAAATCAAGGGTATTAATAGGGAGTTTGTCCCACCATTAGACTCAGCCACACACATTCTGCCCACATGTATTTTTTGCATGTTCTCACTGTGTAACTGAGTGTACTACAGTGAGAAAGTTGCTTGTTCCGAGTTAAGTTTGTGACAGTCATGGCATTACATCTTTTAAAATTTATTCAAAAGTTTTCTTTAAAGTAACTATTAAGTTCAATATCCTTGCTATTTTGCAGATTTCTCACGGGTTTCTACTTTTGAAAAATTGTCCACCCCTACATGACGTGCTAAAACAGCCAAGTTGTTGTCATGTTAAACAACAAAATACATCAGTCTCTGACTACTGAAGTCTGGCTTGTGAGATAGGTTCCCTCTCTACTGCAGGAACATCCTCTACTCTTCTGGGAAGGCTTTACACTAGTTGCTGGAACACTCCTGTGAGGATTTGATGTGGAGCATCAATGTTTTGTTGCCCACCCTCTCTTGGGACGAGTATTCCTGGGTTGTGACCATTGTTTCTGTTCATTCCAAGGGTATTTGGTGCTGTGGAGGTCAGGGCTCTGTGCAGGCCACTGGAGTTCCTCCATACCAAACTCATCATACTGTGTCTTTATGGAGCTCACTTTGTTCACGGGCGCTCTTTCATGCTGGATAAGGAAAGGGTCTTCACCAAACTGTTGCCACAAAGTTGGAAGCATATTACCCCAAATGTCCTTGTATGCCATAGCATTATCATTAAAATACACTGGAGGCCTGACCCAAATCCAGATTTGTCTATAAGTCTATTTCATCACTCCAGAGAACATGTTTTCCCTGCTACAGTCTGGTGGTAGTGGGATCTGCACCACACATTGCATTCCATTGTGCATAGTAAGGCTTGTGTGAAGATACTTGGCTATGTAAACCCATTCCATTAGCCTCCTGATGCACAGTACTTCGAGTAGGAACTATTGTTGCTGCTAGATGCTTCCGTTGCACAATAATAGCACTTACAGTTGACTGGGGTAGATATAGCAGGGAAAATATTCATGAACTGACTTGTGCAAAGGTGGCATCTTATGACATTACCACATCTAAAGTCACTGGTCAGGGTCTCCCTTTGCTCTCAAAAAAGCCTCGGTTGTTAGAGGCATGGATTCTACAAGATGTTGGAAACATTACCTTGAAATTCTGGGCCATGTTGACATGAATGCACCATGCAGTTCCTGAAGTTTTTTTTCAGGTGCACTTTCATGCTCTGAATTTCTCGTTCTGCCACATCCCAAAGGTGTGCTATTAGGTTCAGATCTGGTGACTGAAACCAGTTTGAAATGACTTTTGGTTTGTGACCTGGTACATTCTCACATTGTCATGTTGGAAGTAGCCATTAGAAGATGGGTAAAATGTGGCCTTGAAGGGATGCATGTGGTCAGCAAAAATACTCAAATAGGCTAAGCATTGATTGATTATTTACGAGTCGGAAGTGTGACAAGACAACATTCCCCACACCATTACATCACCATGTAGAATGCCATAAATATAAAATCACAGTGAAAAAAAAATAAATCTCCAATGTGGTAATTTTACATGTGAAGGCTAAAACGTTCTTTACTTTTAATGTAAGTCAACGAAAAGAGATTTTTTTTCCATACCATTTCGGAGTATTTCTGTTAATCCATTCATCATGAAATTTTCACACAAAACAAAGGAAAACTGCTGCGCTCAAAACATGTACAAAGATAAAAATTGCAAAAACAAGTAAGTAATATAGTAATATAAAATAGTAATGCAAATAAAACAAAGCATTGTGATTTATAAATCTACTTTGGCCTGTATTTGAACAAAAACAATGCAAAGACAAGATATTTTAGGTTTTTCCTAATCAGCTTCATTGTTTTTGCTCTCATTCTGAAACTGATGCCTGCGAAATGTTCCAAATGAGACAGGAGCAACATTGTGCAGTGTTCAAAAATGTGCTACTGTACTGTACTATGCACAGTGGAAGTCAACAAAATCCAGAAACTCTGCCAAATTCACTGGGCTCCGGCTCATATTAAATGAATTGATGCACAGTGGAAATGTTATGGTCTGACTAGTCAAGGCTTTCATATTAATTTGGAAAATAATGGTCATATTGTTCTTTAGCCCAAAGAAGAAAAAAGAGCATCCCGACTGTTACCTGTGTACAGTCAAGACATGACAGTGAAGGCACCTTTTACGCTGAACTCTTTTTCAGACACATATTCTGCTTTCTAGAAAGTGTCTTTTTCAGGGAGCTCCATGCTCATTTCAGTATGACAACAGTAAGCCACATTCTGCCTGGCTGTATAATCAATGGTTGCGGGTGCTAGACTGGCCTGCGTGCTGTCCACAATGGTCTCCCATTTAAAACATGGTGCATTATTTAGAACAGCTGAAGACCTCTATAAGTGAAAAATGAGAAAGTCCATAAGACAAAACATAAAATATAGTATTTCGTCTCAGCATGGAATTGTGTGTTTTACAGCGGATTTAATTCATGCCTTTTTAACGTAATTGTTTACTCATTTACTTACTGATATTTCAATTGTCAACAGGCTGCAGGAAAGTACAGACAACAGGGAAGGAACTACTTTGTGGAGGATGGAGACATCATTTTCTTCAAATTCAACACACCCAATCAGCCCAAGAAGAAATGATGTCATTATAAAGCCCTTCAGGGATTGGGTGGACTGTACCATGTGAGATGAGGGGAACTATTCTGCAGATCTGAGGAATCCATGAGCTTTCTTCACTTTTGGCTTTGGAACATTCAGTGTATCCGCACAAAGAATTTGTGTGTACTTTTTTGCCGTTTGCTATTTTGAGAGCCTCATAGCCGAGGTGTACTTCTATGCCTTGTCCTCTTGCACTCAAATGCTGCATGCCACACAGCAAAAACTAGACGGCCACATCTAATAAAACACTTCTCCAGACCAGAACCGTGTGACTGCACCAAAGTTTTTCTTAGCCGAAGTGGAAGATGTGTATATCTGTGTTATGGAAATGTGGGGTGAAAAATCACAGGGGCTCATTACTCCTTTACAGTCACTCCTTTAATATACTACTTTATATGTAATGAATACAGCAGGACAGTCACTGATTGGTTTGTACTGTTAGAAATTGTGGAGAAAGGACATTCACTTTCTCTCTGAGCTGTGGCTTCACAGGAGGTCATGGTTTGCTTTGGATGCTGTATAGACATGCAAAGCTAGAAGCATCGTTCCAGACCCAGAATGCTGAAATATGGATTATAGTTTTGTATAGTGGTGGTATAAACTGCTGGAGCAACTGTTAACTGTGGAATCATGTACCTGCAAAACTCAACCACCAGAGGGAGGCAACACATCTTGGGTAAAGCAGGGGGTATCCCTCTCAAACCATCACAAAATGATTGGATAACTTTTTGAATCCCGAATTAAACCCGAATATATAGCTATTTTATGTGTTCTATCCAACGCGTAAGCCAACAGCTTCTGTTCAGACAGTCTAAATATAGAGCTCCCAAGAGAAATGAGTGGCTTTGAGTTGTAATGTGTATTCACTAGGCAGTAAACCTGAAAATGACCGACTGCCAGATAATGGCTTCTTTTAAACAAGGAAAGGTTTTGAGCGCCTATAATGCAGTTCATGTGCCATGTAAACTTATAAACTTTGTGGTTAGGTAGTTTCAGAGCAATAAGACGTGTATTTGAGGAACATTACAGTGCACCTCCATTTATCCTTAACTTCAGTAAAAAAAAGCCATAAGCACACAACTACTTTAAAACTAATGTTGAAATCTCGGGATTTCCTCATAGATTTCGCTTTAAACTTGGAAAAAAAGATAAAATCTGACCAGCTCCGTTATAAAGTCGATGTGATACGGTTTTGTTAAAGCCACACTGAGGATTTTATTAAAAATAATGGCGTCTGTACTTGAACGTCTCACTTCTGCGAAACTTCCTGCCATACGAAAGCGAATTCCAGCTCATTTTTTTCGGTCTCTCCTCTACGCGAACAAACAAACAGGAAAAACGCTGGCGGCGTGAGTGTGACGGACAGCCTGGCCATCCAGTCACCGGCGGCGAGACGGCAGCTGTCGGCCAATCGCGCTGGAGAAGGACGGCGGGACTTCCGACAGACACGGCGGTTTCCACGGTCGAGCTGGGAAGCCCCACCTTTTGTGTTTTCCCGCACCGTCAATCAAAATATAGAAAAAAAAGAAAAAAAACGACCCGAATCTCCGATCACGGCCCGCCTTTGATTAAAACAAATCATGTTCGGAGTTTAAATGAACAGATAACCTCTCGATTTTACCCTTTTTTCGCGCGATGACTGGTACGTAACACTTTAAGCCGATCGAAGCACAACACGGCCGGGGTGAGTTTGGAGCTCCGTTAGCCTGCTAGCTTAGCTTAGCTTTAGCTTAAGTCTGTAATCTTTTCCCCCCTTTTTTCAGCAGCGAGGCTAACGGTTAGCCGGTTAGCTTTCACTTTTAACAAAGTAAACATTGGCTTTCGAGCGGGAAACAGGAAAAAAAGATAAACAAAGTCGTCAGGAGTGAGGGCGAAGACGAGAATTTGGTTTATGTCGAGTGCAGTTGAGTTGCTAAGTCCCGTTCTTCAGAGGAGCGAGGCTGAGAAAGCGTTGGTAGTTTAAGAGTTTTTTTGGCTTTTGTCCGCTCAGTTTTTTCTCCTCTTCTTTCCCGCAGCCCCAGAACAGCCAGCGAAACAGCAGGAAATGGCTGCCTTGGACGTGGACAGCAGTCAGAGCGAGTTTCTGCAGTCCGCCAGCGGCGCCTCAGACCAGGTAACTTACACCCGAGCTCCGTAGCTCGACTCTCCTTCGCTTCTCCCTGTGTTTTGATGAAGTTCACAGTTTGAGAGGATTGAGGGGACAAAATATATCGTAAGTAGGGTTTGAAAAAAGTCCAACACTTCCTGTGGAGCCTTCAGTCTTGTACGGCCACCCACTTGCTTACCCTTTTAAACCCGCCCATTGTGGGTCGGACAGCCGTCGCCTTTGCCCGCGTTACCTGCGCTTAGACCCGGGTCAACCCCACCGGAGGGAGGACCCAGGCCGTCGAAACAAACCTACAGCCCAGGTTCGTTCGCTAGAGCCAAGTTACTCCCAACGAATCCTTGGTTGGGCTTTTGCTCTGAAGCGGTTTACCCCTTCTGAAACCCGACAGGTGGGTGTTTTGTGAGGCTGTTCTGTGCTCTGTTGGTGGTGTGAGAGAAGTTTGAAAATGTTTTGGTGTCATTTCAAAGGTACAGAGATGTTAGAGAATACCTGTTTTCCCTGAATACAGAGACACGGACACGGAAGCCACATGCTCAGTTACGACTTAGATGTGCTGTAAGATTGTAAAGAGAGATTTCTTTCTGACATAGCTCTTAAAAGTGGTCACTGAACTGCCATATGTCCCTGTTGTGCATTTGGTGTTTAAATATGAGACTACATATAGTAGTTGTAGTGATAATTTCACTGATACTGCAAAATGTCTGCATAGTTTTGTTGTTGAGATGTAGTCAACTTAATCCAGGCTGTTTTATGGTGCATGTTAGATAAATTTAAACACTGAGGTTGCGACAATGTAAATGCGGCTTATTTACTATCCAAAACGACCACTGATCACACTGATTCTGATGTTTTGTATGTCTTGTTGATAATGGTAAAAGAGTGGGAAATACTTTTCTTTTCAAACCTTTGTGCCTTATAATGCCCTGCATATACATCGTTGGCATGAATATATGTAAAAGCTTAAAAGCTATTGTAAAACACGGTATGAAGCAGTGAACCATTTTGTTTCGTAAGTTTATGTGGGGAGATCTAGGAGTCATTTGAAACTTTGAAAGTCTGGCTCCTATACTGTGTGAATGGTTCTGACTCTGTTTCTCTTTCACAGAAAGCCGTTTGAATGACTGTTGATATGTTAAGAACTGAATTTTTAAAAACGTTTAAAAACAAGTGAAATACTGTGATACTATTCTTTACTTGAAGGTATTCTCTCTCTTTCTGCCTCACTCTTCAGTTATAGACCTGTAAGTTTATGCTGTTGAATGTGATTTAGTGTGGTGATAGCAATATACTTGTGGCACTATATATTATATTCTCTCTGTTCTGAGTAATACTGTTGCAATGTTTAGCTGTTGCATTTCTATAAAACAATAAAACACCTGCATTTTTATGTAATGGCAGCTGTGAATTGAATATAGGCATTTTCCTTATTTTTTCTTTTCCCAGCAGACAACAGACCTCACATCCATCCAGCTCACGGGCTCCGCCGACCGGTGGGAGGTGCTGACACCAGTTTCCACAAGCAAAGATGAATCAAGTGTAGTACACTTACCCAGTGGGGGACTAGTAGGCACCAATGGGCAATATGTGGTCCCACTGCAGACTGTGCCAGGACAGACTCAGCCCGTTTTTGTCACGGCGGGGACAGACGGCACCAGTGCCAATGGCGTCCAGTATCAGGTCATCCCCCAGCTCCAGAGTGCGGATGCAGCATCGTTGGGCTATGCTGCGTCCGCTGCAGACGGAGCTGCACTGGGCACAGACATTGCCATACTGCCTGATGGGACCCAGGGCATTTCCACAGCAACAAATGCTAACGATCTCCAGAGTCTGCTGGCCCAAACTGGGCACATGCAGCAAATTCCTAGTGTCTCTTTGACGGGAACCGGGTTTGGAGGTCAGGGACACGTGGTGGCTAATGTCCCTGTTGGATTGCCTGGCAACATCACTTTTGTGCCACTCAACAGCCTGAGCAATGCAGACCTGGAGTCTCTGGGATTGGCAGGAGCTCAGACTATTGCCACAGGTGTCACAGCTGATGGCCAGCTCATTATGTCCAGCCCAGCCATCACCTCAGGCGAGAATGCTGGAGAGGGAACAGTAGACAAGTCTGCTGAGCCGCTGACTGCTAGCAGTGCTAACGTTAACGCTAATACCTTTGTGCCCACGACCGGTTCCACCTCAGTCACGTCGCTCCCCGAGACAATAGATGGCACAGGAGTCCTTACTCAAGCCACGGCTGTGTCTGCTGGGCAGCACGACCCGTCCTTCGTGCAACAGAACCACACACCTGCCGCCGAGCCTGTGGTGCAGCTCCTCTCCGCTCAGCCAACGGATGGCACGGCACAGGCATTGCAGAGTGTGCAGCTGCTCAATGCTGGCACCTTTCTGATCCAGGCCCAGACAGTTTCACCCACAGGTCAAATCCAGTGGCAAACCTTCCAGGTGCAGGGTGTCCAGAACCTGCAGAACCTGCAGTTGCCAGCTGCTGGTGGGGTGGCCTCACCGCAGATCACCCTTGCTCCTGTGCAGACTCTGTCTCTTGGGCAGCCAGGTACCGGTGCACTGACTGCCACTGGACAGACACCAAACCTGCAGACTGTCACGGTGAACTCCGTCGCTCAGTACCAACAAGACGATAACACAGAGAGCCCCTCAGGTACATGCAAACACATTGCTCAGCAGTGCTTTCCAGCCCTGGTCCTGGAGTAGGGATGTGCGTTCTGACGAATTTTGTTAATCGAGCATCTGCAGAAATTAATGAAGAGATGTGGTTAATTCCAGGGAAAAATGGTAAAACTCTGAACTCTAAGCCAAAACTATTTACGTGATGGTGCTGGTGGAAAGATGCAAATAAAATTAGAAACAAAATTTTAGCAGCAGCAATGGAAAACATTGAAAAGTATGTTTTATTGTTCAAAAGAAAGCTGAGGGAAATTGGTAGTTTTTCCTGTTGGATGAAACAGGCTGCCTCTTAAAATGTGAGTTGAAGTACAAGTGGTGCAATGCCAGACTTATCGTCTTACACGAGGACCTATCCCCTTAGTGAATGATGTGCCAGCATGTTAGTTTGTCAGAAATACATAGTTTAATTTTTCTAGTGTCTAGACCTAGCTAGACTTTCTTAGTTAAGTTAATTAATAGCCTAGTTTGTGGTAAAGCTGTGTTATCTTTGCTTACTCAGTCATGTCTTTGACAATGTTGGCAGTAGGCTGACACGTGTTTTGGAGTGCCAAAGTGTAATACACATACTTAATCACAAATACAAGCTAAACTGTAATGTTAAATAGTCTTATTAAAACATAAAAGCTCCATTTTATTGAATTGTTAGTCTGTGTATGTACTCTGTTTTGCTCTGCTGAAACGGAACAAGCACCTGAATATCCTTTTTCATGGATACTGGCATCTTTACACTGGCATCTTGAACGATTAAGTGAGCACCAAAGTATCCATACACATCTCTATCCTGGAGTACCATTGACCTTCATTGTTTGGTGTTTTGTCTGCTCTAACCCCTGATTTAAATAATCATCTAATTAGCTCCTTCAGTTTTATTTTTAAGGATTGTTATTCGGTAATTACCATGAATTCATCATAACTACTATGAAACTAAAGAAACTAACGACAATAAGTGTGTAGTTGTAAGGGGGAGAAAAGAAGTCTGGGTCACGTGTCTTTAGAATTTAAGTGGTTAATTCTTTCCTAGGGGGAGCAGGGAGAACTCTTAAATGTGCAGGGTAGGGATGGTTTAAGATCAGGATTGGAAACCACTGCTGTAAACTCCTCCACTGAATGTCTGTGTGATCTTTCAGCGTATGTGCCTATCAGTTACAGTATTTGAATTTGTAAGCACGTTCCACGTTTGGTCTGATAAGAATACGTTTTCTAGGTTATATAATTTTGATGTATGCTATTCACTATCCATGTATCCGCTTACTAAATACTCAAGATATGCAAGAAATGCATTTGAATGCCTGGCTATTTTAGCTATAGAGAAGTGTTATGACTCAGTCTCTCACACCACCTTCAGAGGGGTTCAAAGACGCATGTGACCTCATAAGATTTGTACTATAAATGCTAAAGCATCCCCATGCATCATCTGCTGCAACAATTTATTGGCTTATGAACTGCCATCACAGCTGATACAGAAATTGCTGGTTTTGGTTAGGAGTTGCTTTAAACACTTGTAGCAGGTCATAACATTTGCCCAAACAAGCAGTCCCACATTTTTGTCTGACAACAAACATAACAGAGACAGAGATGCAGTAAATGTGCTTTGTACCCTATCCTCCAGTTATGAATTCCAGTCTTCTGCTCCCTGAAGACACTTGAGGCGCATGCCAATGCCAGATACAAACAACTATACGTCTCGTTGTCCCCTTTTGATCAGATCGCTTAAGACAGATGCCGATAGCAAGTGCAAACATGGCCTAGGTGTGCCTGACTACATGAGAAATCTGAGGAATCTCTTTGCTTTTCAGATATTCATATCAAGGAGGAGCCAGACTCGGATGATTGGCAGTTGAGTGGAGACTCCACCCTGAACACCAATGACCTGTCACACCTTCGCGTTCGATTGGTGGATGAGGAGATGGAGGGTGCAGGTCAGGAGGGGAAGAGGTTGCGTAGAGTGGCCTGCACTTGCCCAAACTGCAAAGAAGCAGGGGGAAGGTAAAACACACATGCATACGTACACAGTTAGGCCCAGAAATATTTGGACAGTGACACAGGTGTTGACATTTTAGCTGTTATCAAAATATATTAAAGATACAGTTGTATAATCAACATGGTCTTAAAGTGGTCTTTAATTTGAGTGTATTCACATTATAATTGGAGGAAGGGTTTAGGAATTACAGCTCTTTAAAATGTAGGGGCCAAAGGTAATTGGACAGTTATCTCAAAAGCTATTTCATGGGCTGCATGGGCTATTCCCTTGTTAATCCATCATCAGTTAAGCAGGTAAAAGGTCTGGAGTTGATTCCAGGTGTGGCATTTGCACTTTGAAGCTGTTCCTGTGAACCCACAACATGCAGTCAAGAGAGCTCTCAATGGAAGTGAAACCATCATTAGGCTGACAAAAAGAAGAAATCCATCAGAGAGATAGCAGAATCAACAGATTGGCCTGGATGTCCACGTAAGACAGCAGTGGTGGATGATCGCAGAATCCTTTCCCCGTTGAAGAAAAACCCCTTCACAACATCCACCCAAATGAAGAACACAGGAAATAGGTGCATCAGTATCTAAGTCTGCTGTAAAGAGAACACTTCATGAGAGCAAATACAGAGGGTTCACCACAAGGTGCAAACCATTAATCAGCCTCAAAAATAGAAATCCAGCTTAGACTTTGCCAAAAAAAAAAAAAAGCCAGAACAGCATTCTTTGGATAGAGGAAACTAAGATCAACCTGTACCAGAATGATGGGAAGAAAAAAGTGTGGAGAAGGCTTGTAACAACTCATGATCAAAAAAAGCATACCCCATCCTCTGTAAAACGTGGAGACAGTGTGATGGCATCGGCATGCATGGCGTCCAATGGCACTGGGTCACTAGTGTTTATTGATGATGACAGAAGATAGAAGCTGCCAGGTGAATTCTGGATTGGACATTACTTCACAATACAGATGGGCAATGACCCAAAACATGCTGTGAAAGTAACCCAGGAGTTTAAGGCAAAGAAGTGGAATATTGTGCAATTGCGAAGTCAATCATCAGATCTCAGCCCGATCGAGCATGCATTTCACTTGCTTAAGGCAGAAAGACCCAGAAACAAGCAACAGCTGAAGACAGCTGCAGTAAAGGCTTGGCAAAGCATCACAAAGGATGAACCCAGTGTTTGGTGATGTCCATGTCATTGCTTGCAAATGGAAGTCAACAAAGTATTAAAAATGAACATTTTATTTATGGTTTGTTAATATGTCCATTTACCTTTGAACCACTGAAATGAGGAGGCTTTGTAGAAAAATCTTTGCAATTCCTAAACGTTTCATAGGATATTTTTGTTCAACCCCTTGAATCAAAACAAAGTCTGCACTTCAATTGCATCTCAGTTGTTTCATTTCAAATCCAAAGTGGTGGCATGCAAAGCCCAAATCATGAATATTGTCACTGTCCAAATATTTCTGGGCCTAACTGTACATATGTACTTACGTATGCACTTGCATAAGGGAAGAGCTGTGGAAGGGTTGCTGGATGTGTAGGTTGATTGTGTGTGTGTGTGTGTGTGTGTGTGTGTGTGTGTGTGTGTGTGTGTGTGTGTGTTCGATCAGAGGCTCAAGTATGGGCAAGAAGAAGCAGCATATTTGCCACATCCCAGGTTGTGGAAAAGTATATGGGAAGACATCTCACCTGCGTGCTCACCTGCGCTGGCACTCGGGCGAGAGGCCCTTCATCTGCTCCTGGAGCTACTGTGGCAAGAGATTCACTCGCAGCGATGAGCTGCAGCGCCACCGTAGGACTCACACAGGTACTGCATGTGCTCCTCAGACTTTAATCTTATGGTCTGGATGATCCTCATGAAGTTGTTTATTTTCTAGTTTACCAAAGGTGTTGCATTTGATTGGCTGACAAAATTGTAAATGCAGGTGGTAAACTTGGGCAAATTCCATGTTATCCAAGTTCACAAATTGTAATATCACCAGCCAGTACAGTCACACATTCTGTGAACTCTTTCTCTGAAGATCAAGGTTCATTAGTCCTGTTCCTGGAGGGCTGGAGTCCAGCACAGTTTAATAGGTTCTCTGCTCAAACGGACCCACTAAACCTGACAAGCTGAGGTTGTGCCTGGGTTCAGTTGCAGCAGATATGCATGTTGTATTTACAAATTCCTGATGACTAACCAGAAACAACTGGTAGCTACAGTTTGTAGATTTGGTGATGACTTTCAAGTTTACAAATTGACGAGCATTGTCTGAATATACCTTAACCTTCATGAGTGTTACAGCTGCTCACAAAAGTTTCTTTTTAAATCTGTGTATATGTCAGTGTTAAATATGTAGGACAAATGCAGGATTGGATATTTGCTGCCAAGAGGAATTAATCTGATCCAATCCTGTAACAGATCTATCCTGAAAAGCACACACATTGTGTGATGTGGTGTTAGCTGCATTTTTCTTCAAGAGAAAAGAGTTTGAGCATTATGACCTACTTTTAGATGCTTGTCTTAAAATAATAGTTAAGCAATAACTAAAATTCATGCGACTTTCAATCAGCCAAGACATGTTTGGTGTCCCAAATTTTGCTTGTTTAATTTAGGACCTGAGCTGCTAGGCTAACATTGTTAACAAACACCCAGTCAAAGTCAGTAGCCTCTCAACAGTTTCTGTAAACACACGCCCAAAACCGACATGACCGTAACTGAGCACAGCATAGCCAGAGAAACATTAAACAGTGCTTACCTTATATTCACTTCACAGTATCATTATATTAGATTCGACTTTGCACTGTGCAGAGTACAGAGCCAATGAAATGCAGTTAGCATCTAACCAGAAGTGTGAAATACAGTATTTACTTATAAAGTGCAGAAAGATGGTTGAGTAGTAAAAACATGTATATATGCAAATATAATATACATATACAGAGTGAGTGGAGAGTGTTCATGTCATCGCTACGAATGTTGTTGCACTGTTAATATCGCTTTGTCTTTCATTGTTGTTTTTTTCTTTTTCATAGGGGAGAAGAAGTTTGTATGTCCGGAGTGTTCAAAGCGCTTTATGCGGAGCGACCATTTGGCCAAACACATTAAAACTCACCTGAACAAAAAAGGGCTTAACGCTGCCTCCACTGTGGGGCAGACAGAGGCCAGTGCCCCCTCGGACAGCATCATCACCGGGGGCGGGGCCACTCTCATCTTGACCAATTTGCAGCAGGCTGGCACCCAAGACCTCCTCTCAAACTCCGACCTCCCACTCCAACTGGTCACTGTGTCTGCCAGTGAGGTCCTAGAGTGACCAAAATCCTGCCCACTTTCACAGCTCGCTGGCTTTTCACTATCAATTTTTATATATATGATAAATATATATATATATAAATATATATTTTAAAAAATCCATTTATGTTCAGTAGCAGTCTTTTTGTACAAACAGGGCGAAACAAATGACATTAAGTGTGGTTCCAGTCCACACACACACTTTCTCTCTCGTACATGCATATACAGTATATACAGACACACACTAACACACAGAAATGCCTTATTTTGTATCATACTCTGTAGTATACAATGCTGGAGTTGCATGTATTTTTACTCTCACTGATCTAATCTTTCAGGGGATGATAATGTGAGTGTTAGTGTGTGTGTGTGAAGTTATGGTACAGGGTGTGTGTGTGTGCGCGCGCGTGTGTAGTTTATGCTTGTATGAAATTGGCAGCAAGAGAGGGGAAGTTGTGTCCTCTGAGGGAGAAATGCTCATGATCTGTCCATTTTTATCTTCCTCTCTTCCTCCTCATCCCTCTTTCACGCTGCTGGCCTCGGTCCAAATGTGTCTTCACTCTCATTTTTATTTCATTTTGTGTAGTTGTATTTTGGCTCTGCTTCCATCATGCCCGTTGTATCGTGGTTGGGGGTATTATTTTTATTTTGCTTTATTTTGTTTTATTATTATTATTATTATTATTATTATTATTATTATTATTATTATTATTATTATTATTTGCCCTTCTGTCGTCCACATGCAACTTGAACAATTTTCCAGGCGACAGAATCAAACAGTTGCGTTGTACCTTATTTTCTTTTGTATTGTTTTTTTTTTTTTTTTTTCCCTATCTATACCCTGTAACATTCATAATGTGTTCCTTTTCCTTTTTATTTTATTTCCACCAGCCCCCAAGCTGTTTATAGCCGCCATTTACTTTACTTTAATAACTGATCTGTTGTATCAAAGACTCCTCATTTTAATTACTTTTTAAATGTGTAAAATTTAATGTTACTTTTGTACAACTTTTTTTTTTTCTTCAAATGGAACACAATTAAAGTCAGAATTCTTCCTATAACTCTTGATACTTAAAACTTGTTACGAAGTGCTGGTGTGCCTATTCTTTCTGAACTGTGTGGGGAGTATGCTTTGAATATTCTGTTTGCTGGTATTATTATTATTATTATTATTATTATTATTACTACTACAACAACATGACTTTTGTTCTGCATGTTTTTTGAAGGGGTAGAAAGATGTTTGGTGTTGTATTGCCCCCTACTGAGCTCTGGTGGTATTACACATTATTTAAAGACCATCTGACCGGTAGGGTTGAACACAAATGACCAATTATCACACCTGTTATTTGTAGATCAAAATTGCTTGTGTACATTAAGTCACTAAATTTACATGAACACTTTCCAACCTGTCTTTATCCCTTAGAATACACTGTTTTATTACTGTGCCTTAAATATGTTATTGAGCTTTGTCTTGATTTGCTGTCCTGTATTGTGTGTCTCACTATATAGTCAATCCCTTTAGGAAACTATCAGATGCTTCTGGAATCAGTCCCAGAACACCTATTAAACCATTAGTATCCTTTACACTGTGATGTCAGTCCATCACGAAAGCACAAACACCTTTACTGACTAGTGGATATCAGCAGAAACCTTTAATGGTTTCTAAAATGGATAGCTACTCTTTCCCAGGTGATTTAACTGCTAGATCTGCTGTCTTTTTCTGCCCATTAGCATAACACCCAAGTACATACTGCAGTATGGTGGTTCGCTGGATGTTAGTGGCAGTGCGTGCGCTAATGTGATACTCTGGGTGACTTTTTTCTGGGTACTCAGATTTCATTGGCACCAGATGCACACTACACCACACAGGTATAGGGACACAAAGGAACTGCGCCTTCTGTCACTATGGTGAACTGACCCACCAGCAGAGGTTCAGTTTTCCTCTCCAAGTGAAAGGGAGACACCCAAAGCCTGATGCTCTGCAACTAAACATTCACAGTCGGCTTTATGTGTAAAGGAACAGCACAGAATTCAAAGAAGTGAAGAAGTGAGCTGGAGGTAAGTGTTTCGGTCCATATTTAATAATTGAGCACTAAAGGAGTAATTGCTTTGTGGATTTTTGATGTAGCAAAAGGAGCAGATGTTTTCACCAAGTGTGTAAAAGTACGTACATTTAAAGGTGGAAATAACTGTCCATTATGTATTTCTAATAATAATCAATGGGCCTCATTCACCAACCGTTCTTAAGTAGAAATTTCTTAAAACCCCCTCATGCAGTTTTCATTGAGATTCTGCTCTTCGCCAGTGTTTTCTTATTTGGGATTTGTTCTTGGGTAAGAACAGCATCTACACACACTCAAGAGCACAAAGGTGCAAAGAATTCTGTGGTTTAAGAACACGTCATGGATCTGACATAGACCTTTTCTTAGGATCTTCCTCATGAACAAATTTAAGAAAAAGCTTGGGGAGATCTTGGTAAATGAGGCCCAGTGTTCATTTAAACAGTTGTCATACTGCGATGGCAGGAGCATCGAATGAATGTGCCCTTAGTTAAAAAAAATGTGTAAGAAGGTAAAAATGATGTTGGCTTCTTTTCAGGCTGTTTACTATACATACCATCAGTGACTGCAAATGTTTGTACATTAGTTTGATCCTGCTGATGTGGGTATGTGCCATTTCCCTCATTTTCAGTGATGAACACCAAAACTCCTTTAGTGCTAAACGACCCTCCTTGTGGAGTCCAGATTCATTAATTATTTCAGAGTAAAAAACTTTTAAGGGATCTTAAGCAGAGAGAAGTTCATAAGATAAGATAAGATAAGGTTTTATTGTCATTTGCATCACATGTGGTACATGAGGAGGAACAAAATAGTGTACTCAAGGTCCCAGTTAACTCCCAAAAGTAACAATAAACAATAAATAGAAGGTGCAAATAACAGCAGCATGAAACACAGCAGCATGAGTACAAGGTAGGAGGTGTACATCTTAATACTGTAATGTATAAAGTGACGTGTATGGGTGATGGAGTGGAGGCAGCAGAGGTAAATAAGTGGACATGAAGTGCCGTTTCCATTTACAAAAGGATGCAAAAGCACAATGTTAAATAAACAATATTCTCTTGCATAAACTCTTAGGCCAATTCATTTCCTCAGATGACCTATTAGGTTATTCAATATATCACCATATAAGTAAAATCTTATATTTGACCATGGAAGCCCACCAGGAAGTCGAGGACCCCCCCCCCCCCCCCCAAAAAAAATCTTAACGTAATGATGTTTTTTCCTAGTTCTGTTTTCCTGTTACATATTTTTTGCTCAATATATTTTGTGTGAAATGACTTGCTATCTTGAAATAATTACCGAAATGTTGAGTTTTTAAGACGAAGTAAATGCTTAAATTTTGTTTTCATTTTTACATTCAGTGACTCTTAAGAACTTAAACTCTAAATTCAAACATTCTGAGATAAGTCATTATTTCAAGATATTGAATAAAATTTTTTTGAAACGACGAAGCTACAAATACCATTTTTCCCTCCTCTGGCGGGAAAGGTTTTCCATACTTTACAGATAGTAAAATAGCGCGAGACACATTTTGAATTTCGTAGTTTACAGTTTGACCGTTGGCTCTTACTCGTTATGCTATTCTGGTTTAGTACGTGAGTAACTTAATACTAAGAAACAGTAATAGAAAACACAATATTTTGACTCTTTAGTGAATGTCGTGAAGTGTTCAGACCCTTTGTGGGGTTGAAAATCCTCTTTGTTCACTCAGAAAGAAGCTGAAGCAGGACAACTTAATCTAGCTAGGTTGGCTAAGCTAACTAGGTGGTAAGCTAACTAACTAACAAAGTTGTAAGTAGCATAACTAGTTACATATTTTAAATGTTTATTCTTGGCTTACTACACGCATTATTGCTTATTGCTCACATTGTACAGACATACACTTAATTGGAAATTGACACCATGTTATATTCTTATTTGTAGTAATATAGCCTAGCTAGCTAGCTAGCTAACGATTTAAGCTATGACAAAGTCACATTATCTTTAACGTTGCTTGCTGTTCTGTGACACTAGCTAGTTAACCTAGCCAGCTAATTGTCTTAGAGGTTTTAGTGTTAGAAGTTACTTTGCCAACTCATTTTTCCTACACACATGTGAGGTTGTAATTGTTTTAAGAGTAGATCTTGTTCTTACAATTGAACCATTAAAAAGTTGATTTGTTGTTGTTATAATTCATTGTTATATTGCACGTACATTATGTAAATAGTTCCTCCAGTCATATTTGTGTATTCAAAAGCCTACATTTTAATAGCAAGATACAATCATATTGAAATAATCTAATTGTACTGAGATTTTCTGATGCATTGGATCATTTGGTAAACAGAGGTCACCAGTTGTGCTACTGGACATCTGCCATCCTGAAGAGTTCACTTTTGACTCTGATTGAACACAACTAATCCAGGTCGTCAGTTCATTTAATTAGTTGGATCTGATGGGATGGATGAATGAATGGATGGAAATTGCAGTGTTTCAGTAGCAAGACATATAATTACACATAAACTTACATATACTATGCAGAAAAATACAAAATAGTAATAAATCTAGACATAAGTTAAAGTACAAGAGAAATAAAATAAAGTACATCTATTTACATATTTACATGGCATATGTGACAGATTGCATCGCTGTATTTGCAAGACAGCAGGCACTGAGTGGTATGAGGTAGTCTAACAGCACATATTATAGACATAACTAACTGAGTTGCAATCAATATTGTAGTGTAAAGTAAAGTGCACATTGATTGTGTCATTACAGTAGTAGTTATATTGCACAGTGTGTATTAAACGAGGAAGAGATACAGTAATGTGGTTCAGCACAGTTCAGACAGCAGAAGATCAGTACCTTCTCTGCAGTAAGGAGCATTGTTGTTGAGCCTTATAGCAGTAGGTAAGAAAGATCTCACACGGCGCTCTTTAACACAGCGCAGCTGTAACAGTCGGCCACTGAATATGCTTCTCCTTTCATCCAGTGTATTATGCAGAGGGTGTGAGGTGTTGTCCAAGATGGCTAACAGCTTGTTGAGCGTCCTCTGTTCTGCTGCAACATCCAAAGAGTCCAGCTTGACTCCTACAGCAGAGCCAGCCTTTCTAATAAGTTTGTTAATTTTGTTCAGAGCACTTTTGTTAATGCTGCTGCCCCAGCACACAACAGCATAGAATAGAGCACTAGCTACAACAGACTGGAGCTGTATTTTGAAGGAAGGTAGATCAACAGGAGAAGGATTGGTGACTGTGCTAAAGAATTGTAATTGAATTGAAATAAGGTCAGAGATTTACACCCCTATTTCTGACACAATCTCTCTCTGTGTCCCAGCATGGCTGAGGGAGGTGTTCGTGTTCCCTCTGAGCAGCTGAAGGTCAGCGCAATTTCAGATGAGCGAGTGGACTTTCTGAGGGAGCAGGCCTTTACAGCTCTGCGCCTGAAAATGGACAAGTGGAACCGCTTTATTGGAGCAGAGGAGAACCAGAGGGCTCTGCTGGACTTCCTGGACCATGGATGGGGTCGGCGACTTACACTGTTCACTGGTCCAGGTGGCACAATGCATGTAGGGGATGAGCAGGTGAGTATAACACATGTATTTCTTTAAGAAACATGTGTCATAAAATCTCAAATTTGACTAACATTTCATTATATTTCATAATTTTCATGATCTTGGCTTTGGTATGATTTAGATTTTGATTACTCACTGAATACACATATACACTAGGGTTGGCTGGTATGATGACTGGTATTGAAAAATGATGGTGGTATTATAAAATGATGCTGTTTGAAGATAAAGGCATGCCACATTTCTAAGTTTCAAGCTTTTATCATAAAATGTGGAAAATATTACAAATGAACCCCTTATAAATAGGTGTGCTCAGCTGTTTTCTGGTACTTCACATAGATACACATTTTCTCTTTCCACAGTCACTAGATGTTCTGTGAAACTTTGACATTTGTTGTAATCTCTAGTCTAGAAAGATTCTGGAATTTGATACTCTGGAAAACTATTGGTTTATTAAGGAGTCTTTCTCCAGTGTCCTGTGCACTGACCTGAACTTGGCGTTGAAATAAGTCACTGCTTATTTCCAGTGCTTTCATGTCTGAAAGCGCTACGCCCATGTTTCCTCCCCATAAGAGCTCATCTCCGTGGAGGACCAAGTTGTTTTGTGTGCTGAAGAAAGCTGGCGGCAGTGTCTCCAAAAGTTCCTTCCGCTCCCAGCTCTGGCTGGGTGAAGTGCCAGCACAGCCCATGGACCATGCGCCCATTCTCATCGGACAGGTAGCATCAGCCAGTGAGCAGTGGGGAGGCATGATAATCTTAATCATAAAATGCTAAATAAAGGATATTAATGAAAGATAATTTGGTATGTATTTTGAATGATATGCACTACCACTGGAAAGTTTGGACATATGCAAGGGGTGAAATGGGATTGGGCCCAGGTCAAGATTTCAAGGTTAACAGTAATTTTTATTTTTAGTAGTATTAAAATCTAAGTGCAAATGAGTGTCAATACCACCTATGTCACTACTTACTTTTTCTTGCTTGGTTGAATTTATAAAGCTAGACAAAGGCAGCCTGAATTGGGCAAGAATTTAATTGTCATACTGATGTAAATGGTGGAGTAACTGGCTTAATTCCTGTTCTCATTAGCTGTCTAGTGAGGGCTGAGATGTTTAAAATGTGCTCTGTGCTGTGATTGTCTTAAGTAGGTTGAGTATGAGTGTGGATGCTTGTGTGTAGGTGCTTGTGTCTGTATTGACTAACCCCCTGAACCACACGGGCTGGCCGCGGGTCATGGGCCAGGACATGCGCAGGCAACTGGAGCAGCTGTGGAGTTGTGCAGTCACACTAAAAGGCCATGCCGAGGGCAGAACGTTACTGCCACTGCCTCTGAGCATGGAGAGAAAAGACCAACAGCAGCTCAGGTGTGTTTCTGTGTACTGTGTGTTTAAGGTTGATCATGTTACAGCAGACTGTCACAGAATTAACCCCTTAAACTACAAGGGTACATACATGGGCTCACATTTCAGTTCCTTATTTTGTATACATATTTGTTTAATAGTAGTTTTCTTTGTTATTACATTTGGTTCTAATCTAAAGAGCTAAATAACCTGTGTGTGTGTGTGTGTGTGTGTGCGTGTGCGTGTGTGTGTGTGCGTGTCCATGTGTGTGCGTGTGTTTAGCTCTGATCTTTGTCTGATAGACAGGGCTTTATTGTATGCTATTGAGACCATGGTGATCCAGTGGAGTCAGCAGATGGGCTCTGTGTTGCGGCGAGACTCCTCTCAGCTCCTGTGCCAGGGAGACCACCCAGGTCCCATGGTAGAGCTGCAATTCTGGGCCCAACAGAAAGAAAACCTGCTGGGCATCCAGAAACAGGTAGTACAAAGTTGGTGCAAATTAGAAAGCACTGTTATTTATTAAACTTCTGGAGAAAATGGCAATTAAATATGCAGAAAACATATGTGTTATAGAATATTACACAGAAGCATCAATAGTAAATTGTAATATAGTAAATAAGTAAATAGAATATTTTAAAGAATTTATTCTTAAATGTCTAAAATATTCTTTTATTCTTATGTATACCCTTTGCATAAATTTTTTTTTTTACTGCTTGCAGTCTAGTAGCAGTTTAGAAGCTTACATTCAGTTTTTCGATGAAATCTGCAGCTGTATTTTTCTGCTATTCCAAAGTTCAGTCTTAGAGGTTGCTTACATTTTATGCTTCTCACAATACGAGAAATCTCAATTACAAATTAAGACGAACCTTACTCTACATATTAGGCCTGAGAACTGGGGTGCAGACTGTAGGTCACATAGCTAGTCTCGCCGACGTAGTAGCGAATGAAAAGGCCAAGAGATTTAAGATGAACATTTGGAGATGAATGGACATAATCACATTTATGAGCAGTGTAGTTGGTTTCCTGGTGCATTAAATCTGCAACAAGAGACTGTCAAACACTAAAACGTTGCAAAGATGAAGTCAGCTTCTCTTTCGAATTTTCCAGTTCTACCTTAAATGGTGCTACATTTACATTCTGGTGCCTCAGACAGAATTTAAGGTGGAACTGGAAAATTTGAGCAAGAAGCTGGAGAATGAATAGTGACTTCAGCCTCATAAGACAGTTGAACACTGAGAGACATTTTACAAGAAACTGTTCTACTGTTGTAAGTTTTCTGGCAAAGATGGGAGGAAAGCGGGTGTAACTAAAGCTTATAGCAGAGCACGGCAAGTCCATGTTTTCGTTTATATGTTTAGCCTATACTAGAACATATACTGAGACATTCTGGACATTAAATGTTGTGGCTCCCAAGGTGGTTTGATCTTTGTTGAAAGGACAAGGCTCTTCTTAACATTTAGTTTGTGACCTGACCTAAACTGGCTTTTAATGCAGAGGGAGCCCTTCGGATTTCTCGTTTATCCAGTTGTGCTTTTGTTATGTGCTGCCACAGACTGTCCGGGTGCTGCACTTCCAAGTTCCGCCTTTTGCGCTTCGTCAACATTACGTTATAAATTGTTTAGAAAATTGATTTATGAATCGATTCAGAATCGTTCACATCCGCATTGCAGTGCATCTAAGAATGGAGTTTTCCCCCCACCCCTGCTACATATCCCCTTTCACACACTTCTCAGATGTCAAGTTTTTGCATTCAAACTAATTTTCTTCTTTTGTCCATTTCCTTATTTCAGTAATTGCTTCTTGACAGTTACACATCCTTTCAGATCCATAGTGTTGTTTTCTCAGACAATCTGAATTTTTGCAGATGTGAAGCAAGAGTAGAGCTATATTGTCTCCCATCCCTTAAAGATGAAAGCTTTATTTACTGTTTGATTGATGGTGACAGTTAAGTGGTCTGTCAGCTCTTGCATGGTTGTTAGTCTCATTTCTCAATATTTTTTTAATTTCTTGAGCTCTAGTTATTTTCTTTTATTTTCCTGTGACTTTGCATCACCTTATGAAAGTAGATTATCTTATTTGTTTAGATAATTAGTTTCATTTCTATGACTGACAGTTTAAAATTCTTTTAGTTACTGATGTTATTCTCAGAATTATGTATGTGTTTGTGTGTGTGTGTATGCAGCTGCAGAATCCCAAAGTTGACCAGGTCCTTGAAATTCTACAAAGGATTAACAGCAGCTATTATGCCTCCTTCGATGACATAATACAAAAAGTTAACCAAGGTAAATATCAGCACATGTGAACTCATGTGAACATATTTGCAGATGTAGAAATAAAAACACACACTGATTATGTGACTGGAAAGGTTTGATTGTTGGATTTTCTAAGATGATTTTGTTGAGAGATAAACTGTACTCTGTGTGTGTGTGTGTGTGTGTTTTAGCGGTGGTGCAGGCAGAGGATATAGACCTGCATTTGAAGCCATTACGTAAGCTCATTGTTGCATTTGAAGAGCGGAGCTTCATGGACCTGGAGCTGCTCTTTCCGGCTCTCTTTCATATGCTTGCCCTCATCTGGACACACTCTCATTTCTACTGCTCCCCACCGCGCATTGTCACACTCCTCACTGAGTTCTGCAACCTGCTCATTGACAAGGTGTGTATATCTCAGGAGAGGAGAGATAGTTTGTTTATGGGTGTTGTACTGTGCATTTGCCTTAAAAGAGAATTTTAAAAAAAAATTTTATTTATGGTGCAGTTGTATGCAAAAGTTTGAACACCCCAAATTACATATCTTTTTGATTATCTAAGAGAAAATAAGTTAACACATTTTTTACAGGAAACAAATATTAAAATATTGAATTTTATGCAAATTGTAGTGTACAATTTCTATTTATTTATTATTTGTTCAACCTACTGGAAAAAGGAAATCATAAAATGTACCATAACTTTTGCACAAGTTTTGTTTTTTTCCTTATTATTTTTTCTCTCCAGTATGATAAAGCCAGCAGATTAACAGTAATTTTACATTAAAATATACAGAAGTGTGTTCTCTGTGTATTTTCTTGACAAAACATGTGACTAGGGGTGCCCAAACTTTGCATATGACTATATTAAAGACTATTTTTAAAATTCAACACATAGCCACTAAATATAGTTTTGGAAATAAATGTAATCATTGGCATCAACATCACTATTTATATTTGCCTTAGAAACAAATTCCAAGAATTTACGTATAAGTCTTCACATCATAGTTTTAAGGTCATAAAATGTCTGTTTCTTATTTATTGCTGTTATAGGTATTAAATTATAAGAAAAACATCTGTTGGGTATATTAAATTAATTCAGAACTGTCCACACACCAAAAATATCCACTCAACAATGGTCCTGTAGTCAAAAACTGACCATGCTGTATTTGGGTTTGTGTGTTTTATTGTGCTGGAAATTGTATTATTTTTGCTCTGTTAAGGTCTTAAACAGGGATTAAAGGGATTTAATTTGATTTAAAAATTGATTACGGTTATGAAAAGTGTACATTCAATCAGAGTTTTGACTGGTACTGTATACGGTTGTGCATATCTGTTCATACTTCTTTCTTTGTGTTCTATGTCTGTGTTTCTTTTTGTTCATTGTTTTCCACAGGCAATGATGTACCTTATCCCAGAGGAGCTGTTTAAGATGGAGTTAGAAGAGGGGGTAGAGCGGGTGCAGAGAGCAGTTCAGGTCTTTCAGGTGTTTAAGCGTACTTTCCAGCAGTATAGAGACAGACTGAGCCTTAAGGGGTCCTATAGCCGGCCGGGAAGGGCAATCACTTCCTGGGACTTCCCCTCCTCCCTTGTCTTTCAGCGAATTGACCGTATCATGGAGAGACTGCTTATGATTGAGGTGTGCTTTCACTATTCATGTGTATATATGAAGTACATGAAGTACATTGTATTTCCAAAAGTATTCACTCACCCCACCAAATCATTGAATTCAGGTATTCCAATCACTTCATGGCCACAGGTGTATAAAACCAAACACCTAGGCCTGCAGACTGCTTCTACAAACATTTGTGAAAGAATGGGTTGCTCTCAGGAGCTCAGTGAATTCCAGCGTGGTACCGTGATAGGATGCCACATGTGCAGCAGGTCCAGTCGTGAAATTTCCTCACTACTAAATATTCCACAGTCAACTGTCAGTGGTATTATAACAAAGTGGAAGCGATTTAGAATGACAGAAACTCATCCATGTGGCCTTCAGATTTGCTCAAGAACAGCATAGAGAGCTTCATGGAATGGATTTCCATGGCTGAGCAGCTACATCCAAGCCTTAAATCACCAAGCGCAATGCAAAGCGTTGAATGCAGTGGTGTAAAGCACGCCGCCACTGGAATCTAGACCTTCTCCGTCTGGCAATCCGATGGATGATTCTGGGTTTGGCGGTTGCCAGAACAGTAATTGTCTGACTGCATTATGCCAAGTGTAAAGTTTGGTGGAGGGGGGGTTATGGTGTGGTTCTGTTTTTCAGTAGTTGGGCTCAGCCCCTTAGTTCCAGCGAAAGGAAATCTTAATGCGTCAGCAGACCAAAAGATTTTGGACAATTTCATGCTTTGTGGGAACAGTTCGGAGATGGCCCCTTCCTGTTCCAACATGACTGCGCACCAGTGCGCAAATCAAGGTCCATAAAAACATGGATGAGTGAGTTTGGTATGGAAGAACTTGACTGGGTTGCGCAGAGTTCTTACCTCAACTCGATAGAACACCTTAGGGGCTAGACCTTCTCATTTAACATCTGACCTCACAAATGCGCTTCACATGCATTTCATATGCGTGTGAAGGCAAATGAGTGAATACTTTTGGAAATATAGTGTAAGGAAACCAAAAATGCAATCAAAAATAAATTAAGAAAACAGGAACAATGATGGACAATTGAACTCAGTAAAATGAAAAGCTAAAATAGCACAGCACACACTAAAAATCAATATGGCACAGTAATTGCATAAAATACATAAGAGTGCTGACACACAGTAAAATGGACAAGTCTTACTTAAAAAGTAACTAATATTGACTTTAAATTCTTTGCAGCAGTGTTTCACAGGATTTTAAAAAATGCATTTTAGGCCAAATTGTTATCTCAAAATGATCATAAAACAATTTCTCAAACATTAGATAACAGATAGCACATTTATGACCATTTCATGTAATAACGTCCTGTGATGTAGCTTTTGTGGCATTAAATGCTTTAGACAACACAATTTCTCTAAAGCTTATCTGAAGAGTTTTATTTACATCTTAAAGACTTACTTATGGAGAAATTTTGAAAAAAATGTTTTCTTTTTAAAAAAGCATCAGTGTATTTAGGCTTGAGGTGTAAGTAATAAAAAAAAATTGTTGTTTATTTACTGAACATATTTTTTAAAATGGCCTGCAAAAGTTATGGCATGTTTTATGTTTTAGACTTTATTTTTTTCAATATTTTAACTAAAAAATAGAAATTTTGCACTAAAATTTAAAAGTGCTAACTTATTTTCATTTAGAAAATTCACAAAGTATTTAATACAGGGAATATGTACTCAGTATGTACATGACTGAATGTCATCATGTGTGTTTGTTTGCATGTGTTAGGAGCTGTTTGTGTCAGCCCTGGACTTCCTAAAGCTGGAACGTGTAGAGCTGGGTGGCTCCAGAGGAAAGATTCTCAGTGAGATGATCTACAGCATGAACGATGAGTTCCATGACAGCTGGAGAATCCTTAGAGAAAGCAAATATGACCCACTGGACTACAGCAAAGAGGTTTTAGAGAGCACACACAAACACACACACACACACACACACACACACACACACACACACACACACACACACACACACACACACACACACACACACACACACACACACACACACTACTTGCAGTACCCACAACGAGATTTAGACTGCCAAGAAATAAAGTTGATTTTCTGGTAGAGATTTTTGGCAGTTTGTGTGTGAAAGGTATTTTGCCTTGTGCAGTCTACTGTGGAGCTAGCATATGGTGTTATTGCTAACAGTTAGGGTTATTAGTACTTGAATGTGACAAAACTAGCAACCTTTACTAAATTGTGCCTTTTTGTGATGTGTGCTGTAGGAGTTTGTGCGTGATTATAATCGTTTTGTGGAGCAGAACCAAGACTTTGACCAGAGATTGGGGACAGTGCTGAATCTTGCTTTCCAACATTCTCCAAGTTTAGAATCAGCATTTAAGGTATCACATGATGGCGATTATGAATATAGTAGCTTGCAATTTTTAACATGCCGGGCCCGCCCTTCAATAAAAAGAGCCAGTCACCTTGTTGGTACAGGTGTAAACAGTAAGGATGATACATGCATGCAACAATTGAAACAATTGGAAAAAAAATTAAAAAAACACAATTTTAATTACTTCCCAGGGGCATTGCAAAGAATGTCACAGAGTGGTCATACTTTCTTATAAGGATTTTGCTAACATGTAGACTGATTTTGAATGTGTCTGTATGTCTGTCTGTGTTTGTAGCTCTTGCAGATTTTTGGTACTCTATTGGAAAGGCCAAGGGTTCACCAGCTGTTCGCCCCAAATTACTCCCTCTTGCTGGCCATGTTCCAAGAGGAGGTCAGCATCTGCCAGCAGATACTGGACACTCACAGAAACAGGGTCAGTGTAGTGCACATGTCTGCCTGCTGCAGAACTATGCTAGACTTGCAATATGCATGACTTGTTATTCAGTTATTAACCTGAATAAAATACTTATTATTCAGGAACTACAGGATTAAAAGCACTAGTAGTCACAGTTTGCCACTGTTATCTACTGTCAATTATTTGGTATTTACTATGAAATGATTATGTAAGTTATGTAGCTGTGACAGGAAATAAAGTGTGGAAATACATGTAAGACCTTGTAAGTCTTTAAAACATTTTCTCTTCTTGTCTCTTATGATGTCTTTTGGTCATTTTTATGTAGTTGCGTAATGGCTGCCCAGTCCTGGGTAAAAATATGCCAGCTGTGTCTGGGAACCTGAAATGGTCTCAAGAGCTCAGAGAGAGAATCCTGACCAACCGCAGCAACCTTAACCACCTTACACACATGTAGGTTCTCTGTCTCTCATGCATACACACAGGTTTATTTTCATTCAACCACAGGATATGGGGCCATACAGCTAAGCACATAGATAATAATATGTCATGTATTATATATACATCTCCTTTTTTTTTTTCTTTTTTTTACAGAATTCAAAAATGACACCTGCTGTTTTACTTGGTGTTAAAATGTACAACCCCAGTTTCAAAACAATTGGGACGCTGTGTATAATGCAAGTAAATCTAAATGAAAACAGAATGCAACTATTTGCAAATTTCATAGACCCATATTTTATTCACAATAGAACATAGAACACATCAGATGTTGAAAATGACTTGCTGCATCAAGTTCTAAATGAGTTTCATGAAATGGTAAAATGTCTCACTTTAAACATCTGATTTGTGTTGTAGGTTCTATTGTGAATAAAATACAGGTCTATAAGATTTACAAATCATTGCATCGTGTTTTTATTTACATTTATTTACATTTTACACATCGTCCCAACTTTTTTGGAATTGGGGTTGTAATAATGAATGAACCAATAGAAATGCTCCAAAAGTACCTGGAAAAACATCTTCTTACATTAGCTTCCATTCAGAGTTGAATGAATGTATTTTAGTTGTGACACTGACAAATATGTATTGTGTATATAAGTACCAATATGTAGTAATAATGTCTGTTATGTGTGTACATCAGGCCATTAGACATTCCAGAAGCAGAGCAGATGTTGCGAGCATGTGAGTGTGTTTTGGAGGTACTTGACCAGATGGATGAGGAAGTGTATGCTAACTGGTGTGTGGGACTGGATGAGCTTTGTCATGCCCACATGAATGAACCACTTCTGTCATTGGATGAAGAAAGTGGACTTTACAGTGTTAACTTCAGTCCTGCGGTAAGAATTACACACACACACACACACACACACACACACACACACACACACACACACACACACACACACACACCTGAATATAATAAAAATATGTTCCATATATATAATAGAAACCTAAATTGCTTAAAAGTTGGGACAGTATGTGAGATGCAGATAAAAACTAAAAGCGTCATATATTCAAGTATTTTTTTTACATGGTCACTTTCATTGTTTTTTTCGTAAATATATGCTCACTATGAAGTTGAGGCTCTCAACATGTTCCAAAAAGACAGTGTTCACACTGAACCAGTAATATTATGAAATGTTCAGAAAGCTTGAACAGGTGATGCAGTCATTCTTTGGTATAAAAGAAGCATACAGGAAAAGTCTAGTCCTTTATGATCAAGGATGAATCTAGGCTCATCACATTGCCAAGAATGTCAGCAAATAATCCATAAGTTTAAGAACAGCGTTCCTCAACGAGTGATTACAAGGATTTTATGTATTTCTACAATGTGTAATCTCATCAAAAGATATGCATAAAGGGCAAGATTGAAAACCACAACTGAATGCCCATGAAATTTGGATCCCTGTGAAAGCACTGCATTAGAAAGTGGCATGCTTCTATAATGGATATAACCACAATACTTTGACAAAATGTTGTCAATAGATTGTTTGTCGCTGCATCCACAAATGCATAACTACTATGTACAGCCATATGTCAACAGGATCCACAAGCTCTACCAAATTCACTGGGCTCAAGGTCTTCTGAAATGGACTGATGCACAGCAGAAATGTATTTTGGTCCGATAAGTCAACGTTTCAGATTGCTTGTATGGACATCATGTTCTCTTGGCCAAAGGAGAAAAGGATCATCCAGATTGTTACCAACATGAAGTTTCAAAGGGTCTGTCAGGGTTTGGGGGTTTGTTAGTGCTCATGGCATGGGTAACTTTATTAATGCTGAAGCATGCACACATTTTGGAGCCACATATGTGGTCTTTTTTAGAAAATGTCCATTTTTATGTGAACATGATAACACCAGGCCATGTTCTACAGTAGCATAGCTGCATACTTAGGGAGTACTTGTGCACTTTCCCTTGTTCTCATGCTTGCTGTGCTTGCCTACTTTCTCCCCCATGTTTATTGCGTATGTGTGTGTGCGTGTTTGTGTTAGCTGACTTCTGTTTTGAGGGAAGTGAAGTATCTTGGGATGCTGAAGAGTCATAACATACCGAATGCTGCCTTGAATCTCTACTTGAAACAGGAAACACTGTACATGGTATTTGTCCACTTTCTTTCACAGTTCTTCTGTTTTTGTTTACATGTAATGTGTGCATTTATGCATGTGTATGTGCTTGTGTGTGTGTATGTGAATATAGTATACTAGCACGCTGTCCCAGATCACTCAGTGGTACAATAAGCTACACAGCACTATTCTTGCTGTCGAACTTCGGTTGGTGGAAGCAGAAATGGATGAAGTGAGGTTTAAATTAAGCCCTGCCCTGAAGGAACTGAGGTGGAGTCATGAGGACCTATGGGATTACATCAAAAGGTCTTTACACTGGCAATTATGCCATTACTCTCTTTTCTTAGTTGTTTTAGTTAATATGACAATGGATAATAGGAAATATGTCAATCTTTTACTTTACATATGTTATTGAGCAACACTAGTTGTTATATGCATGCCTCTGTTCATTCTTACATGTTTATTCTGCTCATTACTCTCATGAACTATATTATTTGAAGCTCCTACCTTGTTGGTTTACTTTGCCAATGTGCAGTTAGAGTCTGTAGCCCATCTGTTGATTCACCTTTTGTGTTAGTCATTGTCTAGCCCTTTATTAATTATTGATGTTTGATCATATAGCTGGCTCTTGGCTGGATATTTTTGGCTTGTGGTCCACTGTGCCTAATACATTCTAGACACACAGTACCATGCTCCAACTATGTCAGTGTCACTGTTGTGCTGAGAATGGCCCAACCCCCAAATAGTGGGTAATCAGTACTAGGCAGGTGGCCAAAACTGATCAGTAATCAATGGTATGCATGGTGACTGTTAAGCATTTCACTAGATGGACTGCAGTCTGTAGTACTCCTTTACACTGGAAGTGTAAGGTAAGTAGAACTACAGTATTGTTCGAAAGTCAGACACTACCCTTCATGTGGGATATAAAGTAATCCACTTGAATGGAAGGGGAAAGTCAAAGGATAATTTGTGAAAAAACAGTCTTCAAAAGTGGAGTTCAAAATGTCTGGTCCACCATCAGATAAATAGTACTTTGCAAGAATGTGCAAATCAAACAAAAAACTGCTGGTGTTCTAAGGACAATGGACTGGCCACTGCAGCGTTCAGACCTCAACATCATTATGTTTGGGATTACCTGGACTGTTAGAAGCAGAAAATGCAACCAGCTTCTAAGACTGAACATGTAGAAAAATATCTTTGCAGTTAAAAAAAAAAAAAAAAAGCATAATTAGAACTGCTTTATAAAAATTATGATATACATCCTAAGTGATCAATTATTGGTCTTTATTTAAAATGCAATTTCACCTCTGTTTTCGTTCTGCATGCAGCACACGTGATCTGGTGCAAGGCGTGGCAGAACGTGTGCAGAAGAGCCAGACTAACCTGGAGAAGCTGCAGGGGCTGATGGGAGTTTTCAGCCAATCCGCATGTGTAACTCGCAGGAGCAGTCGTCGTGGCAATTTGCTTCTCCTGGCTGACATGGAGGAGAGTTTCAAAAGGCAGTACAGGCTGGTCACACACACAGGAGAGAAGATACACACCCTTGTACAGGTGAACTCCATCAAGCACAACCTGCTAATGTGCACAAGAGGGTTTGAGTTACATGTGCTCAAACTAGCCCGGACTTCTGTATTCTTTAAGAGTTAACTAGAAAATCAAAGAGCTGGATTTTGTATGTTTCATACTGTCCATTTTATATGACTGAAAAAAACCCCACAACAGACATTTTCCTTTGCAGTTTAGTGTCATGCAGTGGATTGCAGTGCACCATCCTGAATAGACTTACATATAGATCATAGCAGGTCTAAGGTCAGATGTGTCAAAGGTCCGCAGCCCGGAAGAGAGTGGTGTTTTCCCTCTTCTAACATTTGAGTTGAAGTCAAAGCCTTGTTAGTTAGGTGATTGAGTTGAAAAGCTGTAGTAAATGAGGTAGTGATATAAACTCTACAGTGCTGTGGAATCCGATACCTGAACCATGAAAGCTGCTTCTCCAGTCTTCTTAGTCCAATCTCGTCGGGTCATAAAAAAATTGGTGCAGCTGTCAACAGGAGGGATCTGTTTGGTTCATGCAGTTACATATGACATACATTTTGGTGCAAGTGCATGAGCAGATTTAGAAGCCAGGATATGCAAACTCACTTCTCTTTGTCTGTATCTCTCTCTCTTTCCTTCTCTCGCTTTCTCTCTCTCAGGATAATGCAGTTCTTTTGGGTGCTGATGTAGACTCTGCATCATGGGAATCTTACACAGACTATGTGGACCGTATGGTATTAGCAGGCTTCTCCAGTGCTGTACGCTGTTCTCTACAGTATTTGGTAGAGAACACAGACCCAACCCTGTGCATTGAACCACTGTTTGAGGTCCAGCTGACCCTGACTTCTGACATGACTTTTCATCCCTCGCTTGACCTCTCCAAGAAGGACAATTTCTATGACATCATTGACAAGATGGTGGCAGATATTTTCAGAATGGCTTCATTTATGAAGAGAGTTTCCAGACATAAACAAGCAGAGACTTACCAGGTAAGTGTGTGAGTGTGCAAATGTACTTTAAAACATTATTTAATTAAACTTTATTTAAAACTTTCATGGCCGATAGGTTTATGATTGCAAAAGGCTGACAATTCTGATTGCAAATAATATTGGCTAATATATTTTTATGTTTGCTTTAGATTTTTATTGTATGCTTTGTTAGTTATAGTTAAACATGTAAATATAAATGTAAATAAAACAAATATGCTCATGGTATTTTGTGTTGAGATTCTCTAGTTCAGCCTGTATTACTCTGATATATTTAAATAGGGAGTGACGTGTTTTGGATTCCTCTACTTGAAGTTTTGTCATATCGTTTGCAATATTTTCATCAGTACTGATAAAACCAAATATTATTAAATGTTAAAAGCTGATGTTATTGGTCAGACAGTATATTTTTTGACACATTTTTTTAATCTCTCACCACCAAATCAGTATTATTCCAGTTTCTTGAGTCAGCCCTAGTGTTAATGTAGGTTTTATATTGATCTGGGCGATGAGCATTTATTTGCTATAAAAAAACACTAATCTCAAAATAAATACAGTTAATGTTAATAAAGAAAGTATTTATTTCATTAAGTATTTATTTAAGTATGTATTTCAATGTGTTTGTTTAACTGTTCCTCTGTATGTGGAAGCCCATTATTATTTGTAGTTTTCCAGTTTTATCCAGTACCCTGGCTAGCCAGTATTTTGTTATGTTGTATCACTTGTGCTGGTGATGAGTCTTAAGGAGATATCTGAAACCAAACTTAAAACAAGACGTAAACTACTTTTTTTTCCCAGCTTACAATTTCTTTAAAAATCTTGTTTACTTTTTTATTGTGTTTATGTTTATTTCCATTAACTCTAATGCTATATGGTATTCTTACAAGCTAAAACACAAATCAAGATACAAGAAAAATTCCAAGTAAGAATTTGTATTTGGAACTGCAGGTGAATATAGACCAAGTGCTGGAGTTATCTGAGTTGGCTCAGTTGATTCGTTGCCGTGCACGTGGGGCTATCACCAGGGTAAGAGAGTTCCAGACCTCTTTCAGCTCTTATTGCTACCTTTGGTCTGGAGACAGGATGGAGTTCATGAGACAGTTCTTGCTCTATGGCCATGCCCTTTCAACAGAAGAGGCAGAGCTTTATGCTGATTTTGAGCTGGCCAAGAACCCACCCAAACTAGACAACTTCAAAGAACAAGTGAGGAATCATTGTTCTCAGGATGTCTCAAACATATTTCTGAATTGAAATTCTTTCTTCTCATCTTTTGCTATATATGGTTATGTGTATAGATCAATGAGTTTGAGAGTCTGTATGAGAAAGTGCGGGTTCTGGAGGAAAAGAGGGTTTTCTGTGGCTGGTGTCAAGTGGACATCAAACCTTTCAAAATCTCTCTCATGACTGCCATCAAGAAGTGGAGCTGGATGTTCAAAGAGTATCTGCTCAACCACGTCAATGATAGGTGACATGCTGATAACCACTATTCATGGTTAATTTTCTCAGGTTTAGGGCCAAGAATGCCCCCTTAGTTTTTTTTTTCTTTGCACTATAATTATTTCTTTCTCCTCCTCAGTGTGCATGACATGGCAAGTTTCATAGAGAATGCTGAACATGGTTTGGGAAAGAGTGTGCAGAATGGAGACTATGCCGGACTGGTGGACATCATGGGCCACCTTATGGCAATCAGAGACAGGCAGCAGAACACTGAGCAACAGTTTAAACCACTCAAATCTACTGCAGATCTGTTAAAGATTTATGGCCTACAGCTACCAGAACTGATCTACTCCCAGCTGGAGGTGCACATACAAACACACACACACACACACACACACACACACACACACACACGTAAATCTACTGTAGTACATACTACATTCAACACCAAATACTACACAGAAAAATTACCTTATTTAAATTTTATTTGTGTATGTCTTATCTAAATAGATACTGCCTCGATGCTTTACTGACTTTTAGGCATTAGCCCCACTGTGCAAGCCAAATGCAAAAATAGTAAAGGGAAAAAATAACACTGTCAAAAGATTACAGCTATTAAACATGATTAATATCTTTATTTTGGGTAGTTAATCATGTTCAGGCACATTTGTCTTATTTGCTCAAATTTGACCCAAAAGGAGTTCATTTTGTCAAAGAAGAATATACTTATTTCTTTCATGAATTCAGAAATTTTCATCATGTGAAAGCAGGGTTCACAGAAAACTGAACATTAAAATGACATGATTTCCATGCAGTGAACACAGTTTCCAAAATTTAGCACTTCACCACAGTATTACATATTTATGATTCCAACTACTTTGCCATTAGCTCCTTGCTCTTGCTCTTGTTCATACAGCTCATAAGTAGCTTTCCATTTTTCTATTGCTTTTGTTAGTTTGCTGCTCATTAACTTTTTCGCTAAGTCTCTTGTGATCACTGTCCAGCGTAGTCTGCTGAGTTACTGATATTGTTGCATCAGTGGCATATTGATATATAGTATTTGAACAAGAAGGCTATAATCACAGAGCCATAGCAACAGTACCCGAGCAGCTGGGATTTAGTCTTTACTACATTATTGCAGTAGGTATGAAAGGTGCTAACATGCTTAAAAGGTGTTAAAAATTGTGTAGTTAATAATTAAAGTTTCTTAATGCATTCCCATTAACAGAATTAAAAATAATATAAAAAAATGAATTTTTTTCCCATTTAAATTTCAATCCAAATGTTTTTTTTTTAATTAGCATGCTCTCGGGCATGCACAAATTGTTGATTTTCTTTATTTTCACATATGGTATCATTAAGCTGTGCTGAACTGTCCTAACTGTCCTGCCCTAACTGCATTCATCTGTGGTCTTTTTCAGGAACTGCCCGACAAATGGAAGAATCTGAAGAAAGTGGCCTTCACTGTAAAACATGAGGTAGCTCCTCTGCAGTCTAACGAGGTTGCTGTTATCCGCAGGAAGTGTGTCCGTTTTGAGGTGAGGGAGGGGATTAATCATAGCGTAGTCATTTGCTATTCCTTTTTTTTTGTAATTGAATCAGTGTAAATTTGCCTATTTATGAATCAGTGTAAATTGCCTATTTCTGATCTAAATCACACAATCAGTTATAATCTTGCATTGAAAATTCTTTTTAGTCCAAGTGTAAGCTTGTAACCTTTCTATCCCACCACTAAATAACTTTTATTCCATGTTTTGAACATTCACTGAGTTTATTAGATAGACTGCCTACTTTCATATAATTTGTGTGTTCCAGCTGGTCACATGAAATGTATCTGTGGTGTGTGGTATGAATCAGGCAGACCATTATTACAAGCATCAGTTAATATTTAGTCGAGCATTGGAGTAGGCAAAAGAAGTGACCTATCATTATAATTATAACTGGGGCTAGGCCTGCCAGCTCTAAAATGACAGAAATTGCACAAAAAGTAAAAAAACTACCAGTGATTATTGTATTCACAGTTCTCAGTAGACACTGCAACTGTGAATGTATCTCTTAACCAACTTTGTCTCAAATGGGCTATGGAGTATGAAAAGTGGGCTGTTGAGTTGCGAAAAAAAAAGCATTGCAAGGTTGGACAGAGTTAGGGTCCTTTCACATCACACTGATTTGAGGATTAGAATTAAGCAAGCAGCATGAGTCTGTAGAATCATTGTGTTTGGTGTGAACAACACTGGCCAATGGCTGCGCTGGGATGATGTGGAGACTGTTTTCTTGTCAGAGAATGTCTTAACAGCCCAGAGTAGTTGAATATTAATTTCTGACCAGATGTACCCATTTGTGGATACATTTTATCTCCACTCAGGTGGACACAAAACCTGTATCATTATTAAATAGTTACTGAAGCATGAGCACACACTTCAAGCATCTTAGGGATGAGTTCAGACATCGTAGGGATGAGATGGAAAGGGCTTGGGAAATAGCTGTCCAAATTGCACCAAGTGTGCAATATGTCCAGCATCTTGTAAAATCAAATTCATGATTCTAAAGGCCAGATGAACATCCCACTAGATATACCTATGTACTTAAGAAACTCTGTCTGTAGGTTAAACAGCACGAATTCCGGGAGCAGTTTCGCTTGGAGCCCATCTTCCGCATCAACATAGATGAAGCATACAAGCTCATTGACAAGGTGCTTTCTTGCTGTGTATACTTGTATTTGCAGTATAGAATTGCATTGTATATGGATATAATACACAAGTTCCAGTGACCCTTTTTTGCTCAGTAGCACTATTTCACAACAGGGTTGATCAAAAACGTAGTTGGCAGCTTTAAATGGATGGTGGGAGTATTTTATAAGTGTATATCTGTGTGTATGTGTGCAGACCAACTGCACAGTAGCTCATCTGGAGAATGAAATGGGTAAGCTGCAGGAAACCGCAAATCTGTTTGAGGTCAGTTTCCCTGACTACAAGCAGCTCCGCCAGTGTCGCTCTGACCTCATCTTACTCAAAGCAGTCTGGGATATGGTCATGTTTGTTAAGGTAATAACTAACATTCCTTACCTGTTTTAGATGTCCAATTAAAGGCCACCTGTATGACTTACATGACTCTCCTGCAAAGCAATTAATCTACACTGCTAATGGAAAAATATCAGAATATTATTGTTTTGTGCATTTTGACAGTGTTTTGTAATAGTCATAATTGACTTAACCTTCGAATCTTGTTCTGTGGGCATGCTGGGAAATATAGTCCAGCATCTCAGACTGGACCAAGACACCATGGAAGGAGATAAATGTGGAGCAGATGGACATGGAGCTCAGGAGGTTTGCTAAGGTTCAGGTCACAGGTTTTACTTCTATTCATTGAAACATCAATTATTGTCTTGTCAGAGGGCTCAACAGTGCTGTGTATCATACTCAAAGCAAAAATTCTTAAAAGACAAAAAGCTTAAGTATATGTTGAAGTGTCCAGATAAAGAGATTGTTTGGATGAAGTTGAGGGAAACTTGTGTGTGCAGGAGATGAAGACCCTAGATAAAGAGGTGCGTGTGTGGGATGTCTACACTGGTCTGGAGTCTAGTGTAAAAAACTTGCTGACATCACTGAGAGCTGTTAATGAACTGCAGAACTTGGCGGTCCGAGAGCGACACTGGCAGCAGCTCATGTTAACAACTGGGGTAATGCATCTGCTCTTAACATAACCACTCCAAGCCTTAACGTTACATGAACACAGAGCCATAGCATTATAGTTAATTTTTTACATTTTTTCTTATTTTTTAGTATTTTACTCTTTTTACACATTAATTTTATATTTATATTAATAATGGAATAAAAGTTTGAATTAGCACATATAGAGTTATGCAGTGACTAAAAAGTATTAAACAATTCAGGACTGTCTTATGTAGTTAGATTCTTCAAATTAGGCATGCCTTGATTCTGCTTTGCACATTCTTGGCACTCTTGCATGCTGCTTCATGAGGAGCCACATGGGCTGCAGGAATTGGCAATTTGATGCCAAATACTAAATTATGTCATGTTACATCAATTAGGACAGTGTGCTAGGGCACTGTTAGGGCAATGTGATATGTTGAAAAAAACCATGGTATACGAAATTTTTGATGCTTTTAAAAAAGTGGTGTGATGCATGAAATGTCTTCACAAAATATGTTGCCCAACTGTAATGGGATACCTTTTCCACATATATTGAGACCTGACTGTTGGCTAGTTTTTTGGATACTAAACTGTTTTTTAACATTAAAGTTTTATTTTTTAAAACTTTTTGTTTTGTACCTAGTTATCAGTGTCACTATTTATATTTGTCTTAGAAACACATTTCTAGAATTCAAGCATAAGCTTCAAGTTTTATGTACTAAAACAATCATAATGTGTTTTTGCAACTTAATACATATTTCAGAAGACTCCCTCTATGATTTCTTCTCTGATATGTATTAAGCTGCAAACACAGTCCATTACAAATTAATTGAGAATAAATGTACAGACACTGGTTTTCGTATTTGCATGTGTGTTCCATATATTCTCAAGGAATTCATAACAGATTATTTTTTGCAGATAACGCATATCTCAGAAGACCCTGATCCCTCTGGTCTTTCTTCTCTTTATTTCTCTCTTGGTCTGTAGGTGAGTTTTATGATGGATGAAAACACCACCCTGGGTGATTTGCTGGAGCTGCAGCTCCATCGTGTGGAGGAAGAGGTGAAGAACATTGTGGATAAAGCAGTGAAGGAGATGGCTATTGAGAAGGTACAGATAAGACAAAGGGGATGACTGCTTTTCTTTTCACGGTAGTACAATAATACATGTCTCTGTCTGTGTATGTGTGGGCATGTTTGTAGATTCTTTGTGAGATTAAGCAGACATGGTCCGTGATGTCTCTCTTATATGAGACTCATTCTAGCACTGGAACCCCTCTCCTCAAAGCTGATGAGAATCTTATTGAGACACTGGAGGACAACCAGGTGGGACTATGATTATTAAACATCCACTACAGACAGCTACAGTACAGTCTCTCTTAGTTTACTGTCTGACCGCTGAAGCTGTCCTGTAATAATGATGATAATCTTTATTCATGTAGCTCCTTTTATACAGTGATGCAGCTTAAAGTGCCTTACAAGGATTGAGTTGTAAATAAGGCAAACTTATAGTGAAAAAAGTAGATATTAGTATAAAACAGTAAAAACAAATAAGTGAAAACTAACAATTAAAAAGAATTTGGAAATAGGAAAAAAATATTTAAAAATACCAGCTATTCATGTTTATTTATTTATATGCATACAGGTGTTGATTTACCTTAAGTTGGTGGCAGTAAAATCCTATGTTGTGCTAAAAAACAGAAAGCTGTCTCTTCTGTTTCTGTATTTCTCTGTCTGTATCTTAACGTATACAGATCAAACAAATTTAGATAGAATGTAAACAGTAACAGTCTGTTACTGTCATCATCATCATCACATCTTTAAGAACTAAATAAAAGTAATAAGATAATGTTACAATATATTCGTAATGGCACAGATAGCCAGTAGTTTTTAAAACAGATTTTTTTAAACAAATTTTTGTGTGCACTCTGTTTTGGTAAATGTAATAACATTCCTCTCTTTTTCAATGTATTTATAGCACAAGTGTACAATTTTTTTAAAAACCAGTATTTCAGTGCATATGAACAAAACGTGTATATATATAATGAAAATTAATATATTGTAATTATCTATTTACATTTGCTTGTTCGTTGTTTAAGTTGATTACCACTTTTGAAATATTTGATATTTTTCTACCACTATGTTTATTATTCTGGGCACAGAAAATTTCTTAATTTCCTGAAGTCTTACTAATTATTTGAAACATGTGAAATTGGACAGTACTAACATATCAGAAACATTTTTATACGTTTGTCAGCAAACAAAAAGGTTTTATACTATATAGTGAAAGCGTGAATTGCTATTTGAACAGCGTTTCCAAACTTTTGAATGGTAGAGTACATAAATAAGAATAACAACAGTAAGATCCATTTTATTGTTGTTGATCTTAGGGTTTTCTAGGTGCTACCTAAACCTTAATCTCAATTTTTAAAAGTGATACAGCATAATAGGCCTTACATCAGCTTTAAGGGCAGCTTCGTTCAACACTGCCGCAGCTCAGTTAACTTCATTTGCTTTGACAGTTCACCACTGATTGTGCATTCTGAAGTGTGCATGTGTGAACACTCAGGTGCAGCTGCAGAACATCCTCATGAGTAAGCATGTGGAATACTTTCTGGCGGAAGTGAGTGGCTGGCAGCGGCGCCTGATGGTGGCTGACCTAGTGATTGCCACCTGGCTGGCTGTGCAGCGCACGTGGGCCCACTTGCAGAGTATCTTCACCAATTCGGAAGACATTCGCAATCAGCTGGCCCGGGACGCTGAACGTTTCCATGGCATTCATCTGGACTTTCAGGTACCACAGATCTGTTGGCTGTATCACTATGTTGGCCACTGTAGTGAAGTGTTTTAAAAGGCTGCAGAATATCAAACATGCAAACTCCTTGCCTTTTTATTTAACTTTATTGTATATAGGATTAGATACAGGAACATCCACTGCTGTATTATATTTTGCATTTTGTAGTGCTAATATTCTAATATTATATTAAAAAAAAGTTTTGGAGTGCTCACAGTTTCACCTGGGAATGATGATGTGATTGGTTTCTGAGCTTATCACCGTTTTTCACTGCACATGAGTCTTCATGTCTGATTATTGTATCAAGGATTAGAAACAGGAACATCCACTCATGCCATATAGGTGTATTTTGTAGCTCTACAATCATATCTGTTTAGTGGTAGTCCTGTGGGCATCATGACCATTGATGAAAGGGATAAAAGAGACATTGCAGATTACGCAAAGAAACAGGTGAACTGTGATCCATAATTGTAGAACTAAGAAGTGCACTTATTATCGTACATGGACCAGATAAAGTGGATGAAGAGTGCAGATACAAGGTGTATTGCTACTGTCAGAACAAACCCTTGTGTCTCCATTTTTGATGTTTTTAAGTTCTTGACATAGTTTGAAAATGCCTGTTGTCATTTACATTGTGTGTAAATTTCATGGCGAATGGACCAAAAGAAACGGCCCAGAATTACTTGGAGAAGTGTCTGATTCTATTGACTTATATTCAAAGTAAAGTATGTTTTTTCCTTCTCAGTAAAGTTACCTTTTTGGAGATACAAGGTTTTGTTCTGACAACAGCGATATGTATCTAATAAACTGCCTGATTAGTGCATTTATGAATATTTTATTTTTTCCATTTTTTACATTGTGTTTGTGACCAGGAGTTGATGACGAACATTGTCAAAACTGCAAATGTGATTGACGTCACCAACCAGCCAGGCTACTTGGAGAAGCTTGAGACACTGCAGCAAAGGTACAGCTGTGTGCATGTTGAGTGGATAACACATCATCCTAACATATGTCCTAACATTAAACCTGCACGCATTGTTTATGAGCAGTTCAGCTGAAAGTGCTGAGAATACATGTGTTACAACTAATCGTATAGATGTCATGAGGTCATGAGGTCTTGATACGCTTGGCCCATGCTATAGAGTAACTGGGCTGATTTTAAGGCTGATTTGCCCTCTTGTCAATTGCAAAAGGTCTTCTAGTATCAGGGTGATCTTAAATCATAATCTTAGATTATTTTGGGGTGTGAGGGGTCTATAATACAATGCAATCTACTCCCAGTCCAGTTGGGGCCACCCCGATTGTGAATCGCAAATATTAAACATGTTCAATATTTACACCTCTGTAGTGTGGGGTGGATGCCAGTTCTCTGTTGTGTAGCATGATGTTGAAGTCATGCCTGAATGACCTTCAATCAACAAGAACCAAGTTTAACTAAACTTGTCAGTGTGTACAGACGTACTTTTGTATGTATTCACCTCATGTGTTTGTATGTATATGTATGTAAATGTGTATGTATGTATCCACATCAAGCTCACGCTGCCGTATGCATATGCCCTGTTGACCCTGTTTGTTTACATCTAAATTCAAGTTAATTTGCGAGAAACTCTCATGAGATTTTGAGAATCAGAACCATTAGTAGGGACTCTTGTTTGTACGCATAATCTGAAAGTATATGGTGTTTTTTTTTTCAGGACAGACTGTGTTGTCTGGGGGACCGAGGACAAAAAAAATTGGTTATTAAACAAGAAAAGCTTTCCAACCTAAATACATACAAAATATTAAACAATATATAATAAATAATTCTGATTAGTGAAAAGAGAGTGTGTCACATATTTGACCACAAGGTAGAAAAGCAAATATTAGCACAATAAATTTGAAATATGCTTTATTTAAATGACATCTATAGTATATCTGTGCATCTATGCAACTTCAATAAAATGAACTATTTTGATTTATATGAGGAGCTATGGTTTGCTCTCATCTTATTTACTTTAAGAGGCTGCTGTGGAGGCAGTACTTTTGTGGAGGCTGTGCGTAGCCTGGCTAACTCTCACTGTGAGTTATATATAGCCCAAAGTCAGCCTTCAGGGTGTATATTGAAAACTGTCCGATTGGTATGAATATTCACAGCTGACATAGACGTTGCTATGGGAAAATGAACCATGAACAAAAGTATGTTGTGTCAGTGTCCCACAAATTTTCCCACTCTTCTTTAAGAATGCATATGTACAACATACAAACTATATCCTGTATACTGTACTGTATGTGTGTAAACCCTCCAGGTTGTCTGTGTGTGAGAAGGCTCTGGCTGAGTATCTGGAAACAAAGCGTCTGACGTTTCCACGCTTCTACTTTGTATCTGCTGCTGATCTCCTGGAGATTGTTTCCAAGGGAACACAGCCCAGACAGGTAGCCCATAATATCACACTGTACTGTGCTGTGTTTATATGTATGATTTCTGTGAAAATTCATGAGGCTCTACTGCATGAAGACACAGCTGGGCAAACTTTGCGTGTGTGTGTAGGTTACGCGGCACCTGCTGAAGCTCTTCGATAATCTGGCTGATCTGAAGTTCAGAGATGAGGAGTGTGACAACGATGAAAGGATTGAGGTTGCTGTCGGGATGTACAGCAGAGAGGGAGAATATGTGCCCTTTTCTGAGCCCTGCATGTGTGAGGGACAGGTAACCACAATCATTAAAAACTCCCCCCACCTAACCCACACATACTTATATACTATATATCTCTTCTAATATTTTAGAGTAACTTGTGATCAAATAATGATTGCTTAAGGAACAGTTTTTTGAGTCAATAAGAGCTTGTTAAGGGATGTATTATTGACTTTAATGTTAAAGATGTCAACAGCTGTTGTATATAGATATCATGTACATTATCCTGGAATTTGTCCTGTAAAGGTTTTGGAAAGTAATTTTCTAAAAGGAGTGGGAATCCTAACTGTTAACCAAATAAATTCCAAATGGAATGATATTGAATTCAATTACCTTTTCTCTTACTCTCTTTCTTTCTGTCAGGCTGAGTGTTGGCTGGGTGGGTTGGAGCTGGCCATGCGCTCCACAGTGAGGCATGAGATCTCTGAGGCAGTGGCAGCTTATGAGGACAAGCCACGTGAACAGTGGCTCTTAGACTATCCTGCACAGGTGTGTGTGTGTGTACACAGTCGGTGTTAATGGGATGCTTGTTTGTGACAGTGGAGCTTTAACTACTGCATTTGTGCAGGTATATGAATGTATCAGTTTAGATAATGGTGATACAGTTCAGATAATGCTTAACATATGTGTGAATATATGTGCTGCAGGTGGCACTTACGGGTAGTCAGATGTGGTGGGCAACCGATGTTGGTATTGCCTTTGAACGGGTGGAAGAGGGTTTTGAGACAGCACTCAAAGACTACAATAAAAAACAGGTTATTATCTCACTCACACACTCACTATATCACTCACTTACTCAGTGACTCACACCAGTCACTACAAACTCCACTGACTCGATAACTGCTTACTCACTCACTCATTCACTAACTTAACTTGCTTACGTACTAGCTTGCTCCCTTAATACCTCACTCTACTGACTGGCTCACTCACTTATTCACTAACTCCACTGCACTCATTTATCATGACAAACTGACTCATTCACTTACTCATTATCTTCTCTCACTCCTCTTGACTCATTCCATTGCTGACTACTCCACTTTACTTACTTTCTCATTCATAAATGTACTGACATTACATACTCACTTGTTTGCTCCCTCACTCACTCCAATTTCAATCACAGCTTTACTCACGTAAATCACAGTTGTGTTTGTATGTTTATTAGTGAGCAGATGAAGATGACATTAGTGTTATCATTTTTTTATTTCAGATCAGCCAGCTGAACTCTTTGATAAACATGCTACTGGGTGAACTGACACCTGGTGACCGACAGAAAATCATGACCCTCTGCACCATTGATGTTCATGCAAGAGACGTGGTGGCCAAACTCATCTCTCAGAAGGTAAGCAGTAATGTTGAGTTTAAACTAGGAAATGTTTTGGAAAATGGTGACAGCACGTTTTATGTTGCTTAGGTGATGAATGGACAGGCATTTGCATGGTTGTCCCAGTTACGGCATCGCTGGGATGAGCAGCAGAAACACTGCTATATCAACATCTGTGATGCCCAGTTCCAGTTTTCATATGAATACTTGGGGAACACAAACCGGCTGGTCATAACACCACTCACTGATCGGTTGGTCATATGCATGTACAGACACACACACACACACACACTCCTATGAATGCACACATAATATTTTCCTTCTCATACAAGTAGGTGGGCAAAAGCAACCACAGGGTTCAACATTAACAATTGCCTGGGGCCATGTCCAAACTATGCTGCATACAACTGGAACAAACTCTCAGAAGATCTTAGATGTGCTCAAAATATATTGATTTTTAAATCCAAGTTATAAACATTTGTGATTTTATGTGATTCACATTGAACGTCTTTTGTGTATAAAATGTGTTATATAAATAAGCTTGCCTTGCACATCCTCTTACTGCAGGAATAGTGGTGTAATCCAGTTGTACGTTTAGTTAAATCTTGCCAATCACGTTGTTATATTGCCAGTCATCATTCAAATTGCTGGTAGAAGCAGAAGTATGAGCCAAAGCTTTATTCCCTTGTGGAAAAAAAATGTTTTATAGTTTGTAGGTCTTAAGACCTTAAGAGTCAGACAAAACCAGAGCACTAATGTTTAGAGATAACAGTCAATATTGTTATGAAATGTCCTGTGAGAGTAAGAAGGAAGATTAACAGTGTAAAATATGAAAAATAACAATACTAGCTTATTTGTATATATTTTTTGAAGAGTATTTCTAAAATCAAATTTTTTTGGGAACAGTATAAACTCTTTTAGGCACAGTACATTTTCAGTCCACTTGCTTGATTGAGCATTTAACGTTAATGTTGAACTCTGAACCAAACAGACAGAGTCATACCTAACTACATATACGTACACTCATCACACTTTTGCTGTTCATGGTAATGTTATTTGCTTTTCTCCATCCTTTCTAACATCATGTGCAGATGTTACATCACTCTGACTCAGTCTCTCCATTTAACGATGAGCGGCGCTCCCTCTGGCCCTGCCGGCACTGGCAAGACAGAAACCACCAAGGACTTGGGCCGCTCACTCGGCATTATGGTCTATGTATTTAACTGCTCAGAACAAATGGACTATAAGGTGGGTATTTAACCCAAAGCTAAAGGATGGAAACTGAATCTTGAGTTACTCAGTGGTATGCTCAGTGATATCTCCTTTTGCTCAGTCTCTATTCTTTTCTCACTCAGTCAATAGGTAATATATATAAGGGACTGGCTCAGACAGGTGTGTGGGGCTGTTTTGATGAGTTTAACAGGATCTCTGTGGAGGTTTTGTCTGTGGTCGCTGTGCAGGTCAAAACCATCCAAGATGCTGTTCGCAACAAGAAACACAGGTTAGACCACGATGTTGGGGACAGTTGTGTATATGTGCTGTATAAATTATGACTTAATAATGGTGTATTTCAGAACATGAGGAATGTGTGTCTGAGCATGTTTTCAGAAAACTGCATATAAAATTGAGAAAATTACTGCTTGTTTTTTCATAATCACCTTCTATTCCATTCCATTATGCCGGGCAGGTTCCTTTTCTTGGGTGAGGAGATTGAGCTAAGGCCAACTGTGGGGATCTTCATCACTCTGAACCCAGGCTATGCTGGTAGAACTGAACTGCCAGAAAACCTCAAAGCACTCTTCAGGTTCCACCTGCTCTCTTTGATTTCTCTGTTTCTGATACTCCAGTCTCCATCTCATTCTACAAAAGTGTTTGTTTGTTTGTGTGTGTATGTGTAAATCAGGCCATGTGCCATGGTAATTCCTGATTTCGAGCTGATCTGTGAAATAATGCTGGTGGCAGAAGGCTTCATAGATGCTCGTCTGCTTGCACGCAAGTTTATTAGCCTGTACACACTCTGCAAGGAGCTGCTGTCCAAACAGGTGCCTGCTCACATGAATCATAGTGTTACATTAAATTAAAAGGTTCTAACTCATGCAAACAAACAAGTAAAACTTTTAACTTATCAAGAGTCTCGACTGGATTTGGTATTGCAGGATCACTATGACTGGGGTCTACGTGCGATAAAGTCAGTACTGGTTGTGGCTGGGTCACTGAAGAGGGAAGACAGGAGCCATCCAGAGGAGCAGGTGCTCATGGGAACTGTATTTCAAAGTTTCTGATGCACTGTATGGTATTACTGGCACTCTTGTAATATTGAGTACTTTTGATTCTTTTTCATTGTCTCTTAATGCTGTTAAAGCCTTTTTGCAACTTGCTGTTACAACACAGTCATACAGATGTAACAGACTTGTAATCATGTTTCATGACATGTTATTAAGGTGCTTATGCGGGCCTTGCGGGACTTCAATTTGCCGAAGATTGTGACGAGTGATGTGCCAATATTCTTAGGCCTAATCAGTGATCTGTTCCCTCTGTTGGACGTCCCACGCAAGAGGGATCTGCAGCTGGAGCAGCATGTGCGCCAGGCGGTCAGCGAACTGCGCCTGCAGCCTGAGGAGAACTTTATCCTTAAAGTTAGCCTGGTTTGGCTTCTAAAACTCATTTTTTAACTCAAACCTACTTGTATTCATACATGCCTCAAAGCTGCATGATGTAAGGTTTTTTTTATTTTGATTTGAATTTGAAGTATTATTAATGAGTCAGGAGGGGGAAAACATGCTAAAATAGTATGTGTGTGCTGTGGCAAGTCTCTCTGCAAAACCTGATAAAGATATGATGATAATAGCAGATAATTCACTTACATTCTCAGACAACATGCTATTCACCAAGCTTTGAGTTCTCATTGAATACTCTTTGTACACGTCATCTGATTAATCTGCTCAGAAAAGGGGTTCTAAGTACAACTGACATTACAAAATGTTCTCCCACACACTGCATACAATTACACATTTCCACCAGAGAGGTCCAAATCCCCCCCTAACTTGCATAGTAAATTTTGCTTTAAACTTAGGTCACACGTTGGAAGCCTTTTTCCTCAAATTTTTTTTGCTAAGATCCTGTCATGACTTAAAAGATTATATTGTTCCACTGAGGGTAGCCTTAATTTCTAGTGACCATGTTGTTTTTCCCTTTATCTCAGAGTTTCTTTTGCTGTCCTGATTAAAATTTGTATACATGTTTAGGGTCTTTCCTGGCATAATCAATAGGGTTGCTGTGTAAATCTTCACCATTGTCCCACTGCACTGTCTGACTGCCTGCAGGTGACTCAGTTAGAGGAGCTCTTAGCTGTCAGGCATTCTGTCTTTGTGGTTGGTGGAGCTGGAACAGGGAAAAGCCAGGTGGGAAAAGACAAAAATTGTAGACAAAATAAGAAAGAGCAGTGTAAATAGTGTACAGTGTAATGGTGTAATGTCGCAGTGTGGGTGATGCTGATGCTTGTGCCTTGGCTTTAGATCTTGAAGACACTGCATAGGACTTATTCCAGTATGAAGCTCAAGCCTGTGTGGAGTGACATCAACCCTAAAGCTGTGACCACAGATGAGCTGTTTGGATACCTGCACCCTGCCACACGAGAGTGGAAAGATGGTAAGTATGTGTGTGTGTGTGTGTCTGTGTGTGTGTCTGTGTATGTGTGAGTGTCTGTGTCTGTGTGGACGTGTGTGAGTGCACCTATGTATCATGGTTTTCTTAAGTATGTCTATATTTAACAATTGAGTATGTGTGTGTAAATGTATGTTTTAGGTCTTTTCTCCTCAACCATGAGAGAGCTGTCAGCTTTATCTCATGATGGTCCAAAGTGGATTGTGCTGGATGGTGACATTGACCCGATGTGGATAGAATCTCTGAATACAGTTATGGATGACAACAAGGTCAGTCACTATCAGGGTTGTTAAATTAAAGTTCAAAATATGAATATCCATCTAATTCAATATTAAATGCACATTTAAATGCAGAAAATTAACCTTTGAGTATTTAAAGTCACCTCTGCAGCCGGTCCTAGCATGTTACAGGCCAGTTAGCCACAAACAACAGCTACCAAAAACCCAGAAGAGCAAGCTGTTGCAGACCAATATTAAAAAAACAGTTTGGGTTTAATTAGGTATATGAATGTATTGGAGTATTTGCAAACATTTATATGCACACATGCTTCTCTCAGCGGCCTACTTCATATGCACACCTTTTCTGACAGACACATACTCCAAATGTGCATATTGTTTTGTGTAGTAAACTACTAATTACATAATATTTGTGTACGTATTAGTGAAGTTGTCATGTCTCCCCCCTCTTGCGAGAATCTATTTGGACTGTCCCTGGCTCCATCCACTTGCACACCAGCAAGTGATCCTTGACTCCTTTGATCCTTGATTGCCCCTCTTTTATAAACCTCTTTTTTGTGTTTGCAAAGTGTTTTCTTGTTTTCTTGTTTTCTTCCCTGTGTTTTCTTCCTGAGTTTCTTTTGTGTTGTTTTCTTGTTTAGTGTCCTGGTTTTGAATATGGTTCTGCCTTTGTTATTGCTGGCTTCTGTTTTGGCCTCTGCCTGTTATATGGACCCAAAACCTACTTGGAACCTGCTTTAGCCCCTTTTTTATGGAAGTAGCTGTTTAGCTAAACACAGCTTTTGCAGCCACCAGCTACTGTGGGCTACTGCTCTGGTTTATTACAACGTGAGCTTTTAGGATGTTAGTGTATTTGGGACACAAACCGTTCATTGTTTTAGAAAAGTGCCGTTTACTGCAGTTGTGGTCTTCTTGACAAATAATGTATTTAAAATTTTTACATATTTGAATATTTGTCAAAAACAAAGGAAAATTTTAAGTATAATGTCTCATTTCAGTTGATAACCCTGTCCTACTGTATTGCACTGACTCTTTACCTTGTAGGATGTTTGAAGGCAAAGAACTGTGATGTAACAGTATTGTTATGTAGGTCTAATGAAAGTGTCTGTATATATACCTCTGTCTACCTTTTAAGTACATTTATATGTGCATATCTTTGACCATGTGTTATGTGTATGTTAGGTGTTGACCCTGGCTAGCAATGAACGTATCTCCCTAACATCCTCTATGCGTCTGCTGTTTGAGATCAGCCACCTGAAAGCTGCCACCCCAGCAACTGTTTCCAGGGCAGGCATCCTCTATGTCAACCCACAGGATCTTGGCTGGGGCTCGTGAGTGACAGCCATTGACTGTGCCCAATCCATAGGCCTGTCATTTAGTCCTAAATCAGGCCTAATCTAAGATTTCTAACAGCTTTGTTTTCTCTTTGTTTTTACAGGTATGTAGCAAGTTGGATTGACACTCGTCAGGCCCAGTCAGAACGAGCAAATCTGTCTATCTTGTTTGATAAGTATGTGCCGTACTGTTTAGAGCAGGTCAGATGCAACCTGAAGACCATCACACCTATACCTGAGACCAGCATGGTACAGGTGAGACACACATACATACATACATACATACACACACACACACACACACACATACACACACACACCTGTACCAAAAACACACGGCTGTATCACAGACTAGCATTACAAGTGAGGTGGCGCAGATGATATAGTTGACTGCACATTTTTGTGTACTATTTCTTTTCTCCTTTTTTGCAGTTTATTTTCTGAGTTTAGTGTATTTGGGAAAAACAAGACATTAAAGAGTATGCAGATGATGTGGTACCTTATTTTTACTTAAAAATCATCAGCTGTATATTGAAATGTGCATGTGTCATAGACTCTGTGTTGCCTGCTGGACTGCCTGCTGACGGATGAGAACACTCCTGCTGACTCTCCTCGTGAACTTTATGAGATCTACTTTGTGTTCGGTTGTGTTTGGGCTTTTGGAGGGGCTCTGTTCCAAGATCATGTGAGTCATCCATTTTGACATTTTTTAATCTTAACATTTCAATTGTTTTTACCATGTTTGTGCAACCCAGTGTTTTAAACCTTATCTCTGCCCTCCTTCTCTGTTTCTTTTAGCTGATAGACTATCGTGCAGAGTTTAGTCGTTGGTGGTGTAAGGAGATGCGTGCGGTGAAATTCCCCTCTCAGGGAACTGTGTTTGATTACTACATAGATCCTGTCACAAAAAAGTTCACTCCCTGGAGCGAGCGCGCACCTCCCTTTGAGCTGGAACCAGACATCCCACTGCCAGTACAGCTTTTGTCATTCACGCACGCACGCACGCACACACACACACACACACACACACACACACACACACACACACACAAAACAAAAAGAATGTGAATGGAAATAAAGTTTTGGTGTGACAGCAGTTTTATAGAGAAGGGTCTGACTGCACATATGCACTCTCAGCCTGACACCCTTACCACCAGCCTGTTGATGACGTCAGTGTCACGGCAGTGTTTTTATCAGTTTATGAGGAAAAACGTGGTCAATGTGGTCACAACCTCCTAGGAAGTTCTCAAGACAACGTCATAACCTTACATTTATGAGGAATTACATTTCAATGATGTGACGATGTAGAGAGCACCAAGCAGACACCAAAACAGTATGTTGTCACAGCATAACTGTTTGCAGGTTTTATTCCTAATGGGAACTGGCTTGATGGTTGCCATTAGACGCCATTAGGAAATTATCAAATGCTTGTGGAATCAGTCACACCAGATTAAACTATCAAACACATGATTAAACTATCAAAATCCTTTACACTGTGATATCAACCCATTAGGAAAACACAGAATACTATTAACCACTACTAAAAAAACCACCAGGAACCAACAGACATTTTTAATGGGTTCTATGATTTTTTTTTTCAACAAGGAGGTACATTAAATGTAACTGTCTAGCTCTATTATGGATGAAAAATGTATTAAATGATGATATCGCTAAGCAGCGGCAGCAGAAATTACTGTGCCGTTGAGCTGCTTCTGCCATTGTGGCAGAGAGTACATGTGCACATGCACTGGGGCTGAGAGTGCAATCTGGCTAAAAGTGCATGTCTGCAGCCAGACTCTGTTGGTTTTATGTGTGTGTGTATATATATATATATATATATATATATATATATATATATATATATATATATATATATAGGTCAGATTACATGTTTTGTTGTTTTTCTAAGTAAACATAAACATATATCATATGCAGAGAACTCATTTCTGCACTTTTGCACTTTTTTTGCTTTTATTGCCCACGTCTTTCCTGAATTTAGCATATTGGGGAAAAATGTGTTTTACATTTTAAGCTTTGTTTTTTTTTTGTTTTTTTTTATGTTAACCAAATACATAAAAATTGTGCACTAAAGTTTGAAGAAAATGTCCTGTTTAAGTTTGTTGCCTGTAGAGGATGTGTTAACAGGGTTATTCAAACTTTGCCTATGCGTGAATATCATTCTTACATCAGTTTATTTAGCCATTTATTTTTCATGCAGACACAACAAACACCCTCTCAATCTGACAGTGGATTAGATTTTAATCTATGCTTGACACCTACTTTAACACTATGGAGGGCTTTTCTGAATGATGACATTGACCCAAAGTGAATATTGTTACACTTGACCAGTTTTATAGCATATCTGATACTAGATTGGCATTCTGGTTCTGCCCTATGACTCATGAATGTATGTAACTAATTATGTGTCTGTTCAGATGGTACTGGTTCATACAGCAGAGACGAGTCGTCTGGCATACTTTGTGGAACTGCTGCTGGAGAAAGGCAAGCCAGTAATGTTGGTTGGAAATGCGGGTGTGGGCAAGACCATCCTAGTGTGGGACACCATCTCCAAACGCAAAGAGGAATATATGGTGGCTAAAGTGCCCTTCAATTATTATACCACGTCAGCTATGCTGCAGCGTAAGTGAAGACACAAGGACTAGATTAAGACATCCCAGCTGACACGCACATGGTCAAATTCATATATATGTATCTCCAGTATAAAAATGAAAAAGTTCATACCAAACAAAAATGCATGATAAGTCACATTCATGCATGCACACAGACAGTATGGTTGCAAGATAACAATTTCAACATGCATAGTGTAATAATATGCACACAATAGTATACTACCATACAGAAACACTCACCATTAACCTGTTATCTCCTGTGTACACTTACAGGTGTGCTGGAAAAGTCTCTGGAGAAGAAGGCAGGCCGGAACTTTGCTCCTCCTGGCACTAAGAAGCTGATTTACTTTGTAGATGATTTGAACATGCCAGAGGTGGATGTCTATGGGACAGTCCAGCCACATACACTCATCAGACAACACCTCGACTACTCTCACTGGTGACTGTGTGTGTGTTTGTATTGCTATACTTGTCACAAGTATAGCAATGTGAAAAAAAACTTTTTACTGGTTTACAAGTTTAAATGCATTTATAATATAGAAACAATCTAATTTCTTAAAAAAAAACAAACAGCAAAATCTATTGTTGAAAAGCAAAATTGTGTGGTTGAGGGTAGGGTCGTGTCTAGATTTGTAGGATTAAAAATGTTTTATTACAGTTCCGCTGGAATCTATAAAAAAAGACCTGACAGGACATCTTCAGTATTGTATCAAAATATCTGACGCACAATATGTAACAACCTATATATGTTTGTTTGTATTGTTAGGTATGATCGTCAGAGACTGGTCCTGAAGGAGATTCACAACTGTCAGTATATCACTTGTATGAACCCAACAGCTGGAAGCTTCTCTGTCAACCCTCGACTACAGGTAATCTTTAGCAATTGTCACGCAAAGCATCTTCACAGAAGATGAGAGAGTTACACAACATTGGCCATATCATCATGAAATGTGTTTAATCTCAAAAATGTACACATACAAGCAAGTCAACATTCAAATATATAAATAAAAGTAAAGTAAATCCAAAAAGGACATAGTATGTACTGTACTGTTATAGTGCTGTATAACCTCTCTACCTTTCTCTTTTTCTCATGCTCCAGTGGTAAAATTATTGTATAGGGAAAAATATATGCAGTACATGCAGAAATTACTTTGTAAAACACTGTACAATTCAAGTAGAAATGTCTGTAACTACTGCATTCACTTTTCTCACTCTCTCTGTCTCTCTGTAGAGGCATTTCTCTGTTTTTGCTGTGCACTTCCCAGGAGCTGAGGCTCTGAACACAATCTACAGCAGCATTCTGAGTGGCCATTACCAGCAGGGAGGCTACAGTTATGGAGTGACTCGCTCCGTGGGGACGCTCGTTCAGGCAGCCATCTGCCTCCACCAGAAAATGACCCAGAACTTTCTTCCCACTGCCATCAGATTCCACTATATCTTTAATCTAAGGGACATCTCTAACATCTTTCAGGTATGTGGGTTTATCTTGCACTGGTCAGTTCATGTGTGCATGCGTCCTATATTTATACCTTTCGTTTTGGTTTTTGGTGAATAATTAAATAGAGATTTGGCCAGCATTTTGCTATTTCAGAAAATATATTCACAGTTGGACATGACTGCTTTATATGCTTACTTGATTAAGCTGTATCAAATTTTTTTATGTACTGTATCTGCATATGTGTACACTGAATGCAGTTGTGTGTGTGTGTGTGTGTGTGTGTGTGTGTGTGTGCGTGTGCGTGTGCGTGTGTGTGTGTAGGGAATTCTCTTTGCCTTGCCAGAGAGTGTACGGTACCCTATAGACCTGGTGTACCTCTGGCTGCATGAGTGCTCTCGTGTGTATTCTGACAAACTGATGGAGGAGAAGGATGTTGAGCTCTTTAACAAGATCCTGCTGGATACTGGCAAAAGATACTTTGAGGTCAGAAAGGCACACTCTGCTCTGAGAAAGATCAAGTTATGAGTTATTTTGTGTTGAGAATCTGATAATCTGTTTTATTAACACTTTCTGTCTCTTTTTCTTTCTCTGCAGGGAATAGATGAGTCAATCTTTATTCACCAGCCCCTGATATACTCCCATTTTGCCCATGGTGTAGGGGAGCCACGTTATGCTCAGGTGAGTGACTGGGAGAAACTGCAGAGGACCCTCATTGAGGCCCTGGAACACTACAATGAGCTTCATGCTAACATGAACCTGGTGCTGTTTGAGGAGGCCATGCAGCACATGTGAGTATTCATCCATCTGTCTGTCTATTCATTCTTACATTCACAATCCATTTAACCATCCATCAGCTGGTTGATCCATCCATTTATTCAGCCACACATTTTTATATCCATCAAACTATAAATTAATCCATCAGTTCATCCATCCACCTATTTTCTCTTCATTTATCCAGCTATACATCCATCTAGTTTATCATTTATTCACTCATCAATTTATCCATCTATTCATTCTACCATCTTTTAATTCATACATTCATTAATCTTTATGACCATTTACAAAACAGTGATTAACAGAACAAATCTACAGTGAGAATTGTAATTGAGGCAGTAAATTAGTTTTTTTTTTAACAAAGAGAGATGCAAAAATGTTACTGGGGAGCTGGTAATACAGATAGACATTTGTTTTATTACATACTTGATACTAGGAAGGTTTGAGAGAAAATTATGTGGAAGACAACGCTCATAGCTCTGTCAAAATCAGTAATAGAGAGCCTCAAACTAGGTCTAAGGTAAGTTAAACTTTCTCTTTATTACTGTATTTACTGATACTAAGTTGTGTTTTCTTATCTTAGCTGCTGACAGTTAGCTTGATAAATTGAGTAAACTGAACTGTACAGTGCTTGCATTTGCAATAAAAAACATTCTGTGTAAAGATAAGCAGCCATGTGTGTGCAGCCATTTGTACTGTGTCTTTGATGATTTCAAGATGAAAAAGTCCTCCTCAGCATATAATACTTCTCCGACTAGTTGCAGTTTTAGCTTTACTCTGATGTACAGAGGCTGAAAGATTCCCTAGTTTATTTAGTTTCCAGAATCTCTTTTTTTACTTTGAAATCACCTACATTCTTTGTCAGTTCTCAAATATTTATCTCTTCACTGGACATCTTGTAAAGCCAGTTTATTTGTGAATAATAGTGAATAGTGTTTTCATGTTTACTCCTCTGAGTGCCTGTGCATTTTACTTTGTGCTGGAGAAATTTGTAATCAGCTAGCTAAGTGCTACGGATACTGCCAGGTGGCCTGAGCTGAGAGTTGTCATAACTCTGCAAATGGTCATCTTCATCTGTTGGCCCATTCACCCATCTACCCACCATTTAATTCATTCATTTATCCATTTACCCATTCATGCACCCAATTACTCATGCATTCATTTTTTTCATCCATTCTTCTTTATATGTATGTGTAGCTGCAGGATCAGTCGAATTCTGGAGGCTCCAGTGGGGAATGCACTGCTGATTGGGGTGGGTGGCAGCGGGAAACAGAGTTTATGCCGGTTGGCAGCCTTCCTCAGTATGCTTGAAGTCTTTCAGATCACTCTGCGTAAAGGCTACGGTATCAGCGACCTAAGGGTAAAGCACACTCACACAGAAATACAAACATTGTCACAGATGAGCTAATGAATCAATCTTAAATTTGTTAAACCCTTGTTTCTTTCTTTCTGTCTCTCTTTTCTTGCAGAGTGATATAGCTGCTCTGTACATTAAGGTGGGAGTGAAGAATATTGGTACAGTGTTTCTGCATACGGATGCTCAGATTCCTGATGAACGTTTCCTTGTGCTGATCAATGACATGCTAGCATCTGGTACCACATAACCACATAAATCATACAAACATTCATTAATGTTTCATTTTATTTTAATTCTTTAATATATCTGTAGTGATGTTCTTGAAGTTGTCATGCCAGCACCCACATGTAGGAGTAGTGTTTGTCCCAAGACCAACCAAATGTTTTATTAAGTGAAATGAGAAGTAAACCCATCATAGAAGTCCTATACTTTTAATCAATATACTGTGTTGTTTAAAACAAATGCAGGCAGCACACCATGATAAAAGAATTAAACATACATTGGCCTGCAGTATTACATTCTTGATTATATAATAAATATAATGACCATTTAAGGTGGAACGGGTCAGTTTGAATGAGAAGCAGTAAAATGAGAAGCGACTTCAGCCTTGTACATAGTCAAACATTGAGAGACATTTTACAAGAAACTCATGGAAAATTTTCCTGAGATGTGAGAAAAGCAGCTAAAGCTGACCTGAAGCTTAAAGCAGAGCAAAGTAAGTCTGCGTTTTTGTTTATATTTTTAGCCTGTACTAGGACATGAACACATACTGAGACATACTTACAGCCAAGATGGTAAAACGGAAATAAAATGTTGTGGCTACCAAGGTGGTTTCACTTTTTTTGAAAGGACAAAATGATCAGCTCGTGGGACCCACATGTGACCGTTTGCTCGAACTGTCTGCAGCTCAGTCAGGATTGCACTTCCGCCACCAGCCCAGTTAACAACTGCATTCCATGGTTCACATTTTGCGTGGATTGCCTGAAGCCTGTAGTGAAATTGTTGTGAAAATGATCACTATAACTACACAAAAATTTGTAGGTGCTACAGCTAAAAGATACATTTCATAAAACTGTAGCAGCTACAGCTGTTAGCTACAAAGATTTGTAGTTTAATACAAAAAGTAACACACTACTTAGCTACTCCCCCATCCATGATCATTTGCAACACCACTACCAGTATTTCATTAGAATTACTTTACTGTTAGCCTGAAATATCATGAAATATTATCACCGTAAATTAGACAGTAGCAAATTTGTTTCATTCCTGATGTGACTTGGTTCCACTGCTCTCATGATCAAATAAAAAAACAATTTGATGCACCTTCCCTGTCACTCTCTTATCCCCACACTGCCACCCCTAGATTTGAAAACAATTCCTTTATAGAACTGTGACATGCCAGTGCTTGAGTTCTAATAAATATGTCTCTAATATCTCCTTTTGCGTCTGTGTGAAGGGGACATCCCGGATCTGTTCAGTGACGAAGAGGTGGATATGATTGTGGCCTCAATACGTTTGGAGCTCAGAGGCCTTGGCCTGCTGGACACACGAGAGAACTGCTGGAACTTCTTCATTGACCGTATACGTAGACAGCTAAAGGTGATGAGCATGCTCAAAATAACACACATCCACACATACATATTACCTTTGTCCCTGCAAAGTTAAGACTACAAAAATCACTGCTTGTTTTTTAATATTTTAGGCCTGTACTATAAGCAATCTCTGCAGTGTGGCAGGCGCTTGAGACCATATTGATGTCACATCTATGTCAAGCCAGTTCTGTTGCTCTGTGCCCCTGCAGGTAGTTTTGTGTTTCTCACCAGTGGGTTTCACTCTGCGCACACGAGCACGGAAGTTTCCGGCTCTGGTGAACTGCACATCCATTGACTGGTTTCATCCCTGGCCCCAGCATGCACTGCAGTCAGTTAGCAGAACATTCATAAACAACATCAGTGGACTTGAGGTAAGACAGAGAGAGAAAAAGAATTCATTGTCGTAGTCATTGCCAGTTGTACTGTTTTCAATACAGTATGTTTGACATAGTCTTTAAATATTATTCATTATTAGCTTAAAAAACTCTTCTTGCATGTTGTTTCAGCTTGAGGTGAAGGTGTCAATCAGTGAGTTTATCTCATACGCTCACACAAGTGTGAATGAGGTTAGTGTGAAGTACCAACAGAGTGAGAAGCACTTTAACTACACAACACCTAAGAGCTTCCTGGAGTTCATGAAGCTGTATGGCAACTTACTGGGGACCAAAAGGAGGGAGCTTGCTCAGAAAATGGAGCGGTTGGAAAATGGCCTGCAGAAGCTACTAACCACAGCCTCCCAGGTGACCTTTTTCATTAATGCAAGGAAGGACTTGATTAAAAAATGGATGGATAGATAGATAGATAGTTTATGGGATAGGTGGGATGGATGTGTGAATAGATGGATAGGTGGATAGATAGTTCTGTACTTCATTACAGAATGACTAATATAAATACGTCAGCCAACACTAGTTGGGACAAGTACTTCAAAAAAATTTTTTGTCATGTTTCAGTACATCATCTACTATAAATCACTATTTTACAACCTAGTCCTTGGGGATCCCTAGATACATTTGTGCTCTGCTACAAATAACTACTCTAAAAAATATAAGCTGATCTGTCAGCAATTCACCTGTTATGACTAAGATATTTTAAGACATGCTCCTTATGTCACCAAGTCAAATCTCTCTCCCTTTCTCTTTTGTTTCTCTCTCATATATATATATATATATATATATATATATGTGTGTGTGTGTGTGTGTGTGTGTGTGTGTGTGTGTGTGTGTGTGTCTGTCTCTCTGTCTCTCTCTCTCAGGTAGAGGATCTGAAGGCTAAGTTGGCTCTTCAAGAGGTGGAGCTGCATCAGAGGAACAGTGACACAGAGGCTCTCATTGCCAAAATCGGCCAGCAGACTGATAAGCTTAACCAGGAGAAGAGTATCGCAGATGAAGAGGAGCAGAGAGTAAGACATATACACACACATACAGTGTAAATGGTAGAAGTTGGAAGATAATAATAACATACTCAGCAGTCTGTATCTGGCATTCAGTTTCAGTTATTTACTTTTGCTGTGTTGTATACTGTGTTTGTGCGTGGGTGTGTGTGTGTGGTTCAGGTAGCTGCGATTCAGGCAGAGGTGACTAAGCAGCAGCAGGAGAATGAGGATGACCTGGCTAAAGCTGAGCCAGCCTTACAAGCAGCTAATACTGCCCTCAACACACTCAACAGGGTACTTGCCTCTATGTATGTTTGTTTAAGAATGTGTTTGTGTGTGCGAAAGATAGTAAGAAGGGGAAAGCAGTGAGAACACTTACATTATCACCATTTTGACTTACTGGCTAATAATATTTAAATATTATTTTAATATTTAGATAATGTCAGTCTTTGTCCTCTCTGAACAGCTGTCTATATGTTAAATTATGCCTTTGCAGTTACTGATAAAATGTAATATCAAGGTATTTTTAAACATATGACACTATCAAAGTTTAACATTAATACAGTTAAACTCTTGCTTCCAGAGTTTTCTTTTATGGAATCAAGAACTGCATACCATGAGTATAAAGTGTGTACATTAAACAGACCTTATTTATGAAATGTATTTAATATAAGATATCAAATATATTTCTAAGAATATCGCTAAAACAGGAAAGGGTATGTCTGTATAGCGGAATAGGTGATATATTGCCTAGCACTATGTTCAATATTTGACACAGAAAATTCATTTTATGTCAGAGAAAAGTCAAGGAGAAGTCATGAAATTCCATTAATTTAAAGAGTACTAACTTTTTACGTGTGCTTGTTTTAGAGTGGAGGTTGTATTTATACTTGATGTTTTATTCAAATGTTTTCAAAATTTACCTTATTCATGCATTGGTTAAAATAATGCTGCATTTTTGGCTGCTTTGGGAGCATGTTGCTAAAACACAAGCATTTTCAAAGTCCACAGTGAAAATCTATCCAGAGTTTTAAGCTCTTTCTAAGCCCCAAGCAGCATAATATTTTCTTTATTTTAAATAAATACAACAAACATAATAATGTCTCAATGTTTTGAATACAACAGTCGCAGTTATAACCATTATATCAATCGCTTAGTGTGTTTTTGAGAATTGAACATCTAATTGGAAAAATTAGGGTGTGCGTCAGCAGTTTCATGTTATTTTTATGTTATGTGTTACGTGTACATGTCTTTTACCACAATGTATAACGTTATGACACCGTTTGTTGTAAATTATCAAAAAAATCTAAACTGAAAAAAAAACCAGCACGTCATTTTGCAAGATGTCACTGCGTATGCCACCTATTTTTAAAACATCTTCCTTATCTCAGGCAACTTTATGCCTATATTGTAATCGTTCCTGATGTGTGCTCCTGTCTGTGTATTTGTGTGTGTAGCTAAATCTAACAGAGTTGCGGACATTCCCAAACCCACCTGTGATTGTGAGCAATGTGTTAGCTGCAGTGCTTGTGCTGATGGCTCCAAACGGACGCATTCCTAAAGACCGTAGCTGGAAAGCCACAAAAGTCATGATGAGCAAAGTGAGCATACATATGTGTGTGGGTGGGTGGGTGTTTTAATTTAGTACCGTGCTCTTTGGAGTTATTTGCAGTGCAAATTTGTGATGCATACATTTAGAAAACGTGTGTTCTAAGCATGATATGCTTCCATTCTAAATAAAGCAATGTTAATATTCTTGTTTATATGTGTAGGTAGATGATTTCCTGCAGGCTCTGGTTAATTTTGATAAAGAGCATATCCCAGATGCTACGGTGCGGGTGTTAAAGGAGGAGTATCTGAGTGACCCAGACTTCAACCCCGAGTTTGTCCGTCTAAAATCCTCTGCTGCAGCTGGACTGTGTGCCTGGGTTATCAACATTATACGCTTCCATGAGGTACCACCATACACCACTGGGAACTAAACTACTATCCATGTTTGTTTAGTACACTACAAAAAAGGCATGAAACTTCTCACTGGAAAAGTACCCCTCATCACTAGGGGTGGTACACTCATAGGTACATCTCAGTACCTTTAGTCAGGGAACATAATTGCGCCATAATTTATTATATTGACCCCACAGGCTCTCATCTCCAGGCTTATTGTTTTATTGTTCTGTTTTAAAACAGTAGGTTATGAAAAGGACAAATATGTACTTTTCCACTGGGAAAAACTTTTAAGGACCTTAAAACCATTGTTATACCTTTGAGGGTACATGTACATTTTTGTATCTTGATGGACAAATATCTACCTGCACAGCACCTTTTTAATAGTGTACTATAATACATACCATTATGTGACTGCTTGTCATTAATATCATTGCACATGCCCTGTGTCTAACTTTATTGTATGATTGTTTATTTAATAATCTCAGCATGTCTGCTCTCCTCTCTCTCATGCTGCCATCTGCAGATATTTGTGAGTATATGCAGTAGAACGTACTTCCTTATATTCTGTTGGAATAAGTGCAAACTGTGCAAATGTTTCAAATGTGAAATATATGAATATACAGAATATATTACAAGTCAATAATGAACTAATTTGAGCTCTGTAGTATGTGTGCTATGTGTTTATGTCTCTATGTACAGGTATTCTGTGAAGTGGAGATGAAGAGGATGTGCCTCTCTCAGGCCAATGCTGATCTAGCTGAAGCTGCAGAGAAACTAGAAATCATCAGGAAAAAACTTGCTGTAAGGCACTCTTTCTCTCTGTAAAGCAGTCTTTATCTTTCTACACGTCTGTGTCTGTCTGTACAAGTGAAACTGTGTCTTGATGTGCCTGCAATGTGTGCCCAGTATACACCTGAAATTATGTATTATTTGACCAAAACATTCTACAGGGATAGTATTGTAGCTTAGTATACTATGTGTAAGAATATAGCAATTTGGAAACAATTACATAAGCTGTGCCACATTTTGTGCTGCATCTTCACATACATGTATATCTAGTATACCTGATATATATATATATCTGCAGCTTCATATATATATATATATATATATATATATATATATATATATATATATATATATATATATATATATATATAATACTGTCCAAAGAAAAGCGTCTCCATTTTTCTCTGTTTTTACTTTTCTACATAATGACAGTAGCCTTTCATTGTGAGAAAAGTTCATGATGAATAGCTCAATATAAATGCTTCAAATGTGCTTGTAATTAAGTCTTTTTACGATAACTTACATTGAAAGTAAATGCCCTCTCCTGTAAAGTTACTATTTTGGAGATACTTGTTTTCCCTTGGACCTTGACAAAATTTAGAAAGTAGGGGTGTGCACAGATATTTGAGAACTCAGTGATGGTTTTGTTCATATTTGTGAGATTATATTACACTGCTCAAAAAAATAAAGTGAAGACTCAAATAACACATCCTAGATCTGAATGAATTAAATATTCTCTTTGAATACTTTGTTCTGTACAAAGTTGAATGTGCTGACAACAAAATCACACAAAAATCATCAATGGAAATCAAATTTATTAACCAATGGAGGCCTGGATTTGGTCTCACACACAAAATTAAAGTGGAAAAACACACTACAGGCTGATCCAACTTTGATGTGATGTCCTTAAAACAAATCAAAATGAGGCTCAGTATTGTGTGTGGCCTCCACATGCCTGTATGATCTCCCTACAATGCCTGGGCATGCTCCTGATGAGGTGGCAGATGGTCTCCTGAGGGATCTCCTCCCAGACCTGGACTAAAGCATCCGCCAACTCCTGGACAGTCTGTGGTGCAACGTGACGTTGGCGGATGGAGCGAGACATGATGTCCCAGATGTGCTCAATTGGATTCAATCGGAATCGGTCTGGGGAACAGGCGGGCCAGTCCATAGCTTCAATGCCTTCATCTTGCAGGAACTGCTGACACACTCCAGCCACATGAGGTCTAGCATTGTCCTGCATTAGGAGGAACCCAGAGCCAACCGCACCAGCATATGGTCTCAGAAGGGGTCTGAGGATCTCATCTCAGTCCCTAATGGCAGTCAGGCTACCTCTGGCGAGAACATGGACGGCTGTGCGGCCCTCCAAAGAAATGCCACCCCACACCATTACTGACCCACTGCCAAACCGGTCATGCTGAAGGATGTTGCAGGCAGCAGATTGCTCTCCACAGCGTCTCCAGACTCTGGAACGTCTGTCACATGTGCTCAGTGTGAACCTGCTTTCATCTGTGAAGAGCACAGGGCGCCAGTGACGAATTTGCCAATCCTGGTGTTCTCTGGCAAATGCCAAGCATCCTGCACGGTGTTGGGCTGTGAGCACAACCCCCCATCTGTGGACGGCGGGCCCTCATACCATCCTCATGGAGTCGGTTTCTAACCGTTTGTGCAGAAACATGCACATTTGTGGCGTGCTGGAGGTCATTTTGCAGGGCTCTGGCAGTGCTCCTCCTGTTCCTCCTTGCACAAAGGCGGAGGTAGCCGTCCTGCTGCTGGGTTGTTGCCCTCCTACAGTCTCCTCCACGTCTCCTGGTGTACTGGCCTGTCTCCTGGTAGCGCCTCCAGCCTCTGGACACTACACTGACAGACACAGCAAACCTTCTTGCCACAGCTCGCATTGATGTGCCATCCTGGATGAGCTGCACTACCTGAGCCACTTGTGTGGGTTGTAGAGTCCGTCTCCTGCTACCACGAGTGTGAAAACACCACCAACATTCACAAGTGACCAAAACATCAGCCAGAAAGCAGAAAGGTACTGAGAAGTGGTCTGTGGTCTCCACCTGCAGAACCACTCCTTTATATGTATATATATATGTATATATACACACACACACACACACACATACACACACACACACACACACTCACTGGCCACTTTATTAGGTACACCTGTTCAATTCCTTGTTAACATAAATAGTTAATCAGCCAATCACATGGCCGCAACACAATGCATTTTGGCATGTAGAGGTGGTCAAGACAACTTGCTGAAGTGCAGACCGAGCATCAGAACGGGGAAGAAAGGGGGTTTAAGTGACTTTGAACGTGGCGTGGTTGTTGGTGCCAGATGGGTTGGTCTGAGTATTTCAGAAACTGGTAATCTACTGGGATTTTCACGCACAACCATCTCTAGGGTTTACAGAGAATGGTCCGAAAAAGAGAAAATATCCAGTGAGCTGCAGTTGTGTGGACGAAAATGCCTTGTTGATGTGAGAGGTCAGAGGAGAATGGGCAGACTGGTTCCAGATGATAGAAAGGCAACAGTAACTCAAATAACCGACCAAAATCTTTGAGGAATGTTTCCAACACCTTGTTGAAAGTATGCCACAAAGAATTAAGGCAGTTCTGAAGGCAAAAGGGGCAACCTGCCCAACCTGGCAAGATGTACCTGTATGATGTGTGTATGTATGTATGTATGTATGTATGTATGTGTGTATATATATATATATATATATATATATATATATATATATATTATATATATATATATATATAAAATCCCTGAGAGTTTAAATACTGTAATTCTGTTGGTAAATATTCTTTCAGCACATGTTTCAGACATGTTTTAAAGGAAACCTTCCAACAACAAGCCTTTGAGACTCTGAAGCTAATTTATGCATGGTTTTAAAAGGCAAAACCTCATTGACTTGCTTAGATTTTAGTGAATCAAGTAGAATATGTAACCAGCAGCGCTTAGACTTTTTCTTTCAACCCTTCCTTTTTCATACATAATGCATGCAGAATGCGTCCAATTTGCTCTTGGAACTGACACAACTGCTTAGTTTATCAGACGGTCTGTCTAACACTCTTTGTAATACAACAGTACATGACAGTGTTATATATTGATGGCTTTGCCTTGTTTGGAGGTTTTTCTGTGTGTCTGTTTTTTTATGTGTTTCGGTCGTTAATATGATGTTAAGTCTTTTTGTATGTGTGTGTTGTCCAGGAGCTGGACAATAGTCTGGACACTCTGACTGCAGCTTTTGAAAAGGCCACCTCAGAGAAATTGCGCTGCCAAGACGAGGTGAACCTCACCAATAAAACCATCCAATTGGCCAACCGCCTGGTCAAGGGCCTAGAGGTATATGTGTGTGTATTTGTGTGGTGGTTGTTTTAATAATGTGTCCTTTGTGTGTGTTCCAGTTATTGAATGTAATCTGTGCTTTCTCTCTGTCTTTTTAATATTTCAGCTGTAGGATATATGCAACTCAGCAGTAGGTGTATATTCTGTGCTTTGTATGTGTGTGTGTTTCAGTCAGAGAATGTGCGCTGGGGACACTCAGTAGCTCAGTACCGGGAACAGGAGGCTACTCTTTGTGGAGATGTTCTCCTTACTGCAGCCTTCATCTCCTATGCTGGCTCCTTCTCCAAGAGATACAGACACGAGCTCCTCCATAAACTCTGGATGCCTTATCTACGCACCCAGAAGGTGTGTGCATATGTTTGCATGTGTGTGAAGGAATCACATCAAGACTATTTACACCTTGCAGTAAAATCAAATGTGTTTCATTTCCTGATCGTGTTTGGATATACTTTGACACGGCTGTACAGTATTGTTGCATGTGTTATGAAAAATAAATCTTGTGAGTCACAGTCTCACTTGTGCATAGACCTTTATATGTGAATATATGTCTTTTTTCAGAGATTTTATCGAGTCTAAGTGCTCATGGAATTTGTAGTGAATTATTCATAGACAGTTATTTGTGAGCTGTAACTAATTGGCATGTTCGATATCCAACATTTCCTCACAACCCAAACAATGGAGAACAAATCCAGGTGTTCATTAAATTAACGCAGATCAATGTACAAATGCCCACAGGTTTGGGGCTGTTACTTAATATAACATGAAGCTGAAAAAATGTCCTGACGCAGATCTTGCTACCTTTGCTATTTTTAGCACTAGCTTCATGCTCATTTTACTATAAGCTGATTTAATTAAGAATCACATATTACAAAACACTGAACCTTCCCTTTATGTCAAAAATATTGTTATGTGTTGAAGTAAAACACTATTGCCAAAGCATTGAAAATATTATGCTCTCTCCCTCCTCTCTCACTCAGGTTCCTATTCCAATGACTGAGGGATTAGATCCAGTTTCCATGTTAACAGATGATGCCATGATTGCAAAGTGGAATAACGAGGGGTTGCCAGGTGATAAGATATCTATCCAGAATGCCACCATACTGCTTAACTGTGAGCGATGGCCCCTGCTCATCGATCCTCAGTTGCAGGGCATCAAATGGCTCAAGAGTCGATACGGCAACAGCCTCAGAATCATCAACTTGGGGCAGAAGGGGTGAGTGGGCATGGCCAGTTGCAGTGAGTCTGGCTTTAGTTAACTTCTTCATTTGTGTCATAGATATATTATTAGTATTATGCTAATGGATAAAAGAATTATGCATTTAAAAGTGCATAGCAAAAGCTTATTTATTTGTAAAATAGATGTATTTATTTGGTCTGTGTTCTTGCTTGCATTTGTGTGTGCCTGTGTGTGTGTGTGTGCGTGTGCCTGCGTGTGTATGTGTGTAGGTATGTTGATGTTATTGAACAGGCAGTAGTAACTGGAGAACCAGTATTGATTGAGAATCTAGAGGAGACTATTGATCCAGTGATCGATCCAGTGCTGGGTCGCCACACCATTAAAAAGGGCAGGTGAGAGATTACACAACACATACCTATGCAGCACGGTAGTGCAGCAACAAATCAAATCACATATCAATACACAGTACATAAATAAAGACTAATACATAAAATTTCACAATACCAAAAATGACAACGCTTTACCAGGCAGTATATAATGTTTTCCTCCATTAAATGGTGCTATAGTTCATTGTAACATATAGACATATGCTCACACTGGGATTAGACTCTCTGGATGACAACCCAACAGACACTGTATTCTTTTGTCTTTCACTTTATTCAGATTTATAAAGGTGGGAGATAAAGAGTGCATCTTTCACCCCGACTTCCGGCTCATTCTGCACACTAAACTGGCCAATCCCCACTATAAGCCAGAGATACAGGCTCAAACCACTCTTATTAACTTCACTGTCACCAGAGATGGTCTGGAGGACCAGCTGCTTGCAGAGGTTGTCAACCTTGAGAGACCTGATCTTGAGCATCTTAAGGTGTGTGTGAGTTTGTGTTAGACTGAAACAGTGCACTTTATTTTTTTTTTCCAAGAATTTGAGCAATTGAAGCACCAGTGTGTCTCATTGTGTGCGTGCAGTTGTTCTGAATTAAGTATAGAAGGTTCAATCTGTATATACACGTTCAACCTACAAGAGTTTGTTTCCACCCATTCACACCTAAGTTATAAAGAGAAGTACTTTGTGAATGAAGCTCTATGGCCAGTCAGAACAGTGAACATTTGCATTTATCTTAAAGAGCCACTGACAGCCTGTTTGATTTCAAGGGTAAAGAGAGGTTGGAAAATGGTCATGTAAGAATTAATTATGACTGTTTGTTGTAAGTAAAACTGCACAAACATCATTAGCAGACCTTAGTGAAAAAAATTTTAATACATAGGCCCTTAAAACAAGCAAACACTATTTTGACAGTGTATTCTATACTCTGTTTAGCTGCCACAATTTGAATAATTTTCTATATTTAATCTACTCAACATTTGGTGTTTATTAGATTTTGTTTTTTGCTGTAATGTCATTTTGGTATCAAGCATTGTGAAACTACACATGGAATTGGTATTGAAGTCAAAATTTTGAGAACCCTGTTATGTCAGTGTATTCTAAAGGGGTAAGAAAAAGTAATGTGCACACTATAGCAGGATTAGAAATTCAGTAATACACAGTAAATGTGTAAAAATTGTACAGTACCTCTTTGCATGTATTCACACATCTCTCTGCGTGTGTGTGTCCAGTCAGAGTTGACAAAGCAGCAGAACACGTTTAAGATCGAGCTGAAGCAGCTGGAGGATGAGCTGCTAACTCGGCTCTCAGCTGCAGAGAGTAACTTTTTAGGGGACAACATGCTGGTGGAAAAACTGGAGACCACCAAACACACAGCTGCTGAGATTGAGATGAAGGTACCTTGAAAGAGTATATGAACCTAAATGATCAATTTAAGTGCAGTTTGTAGGTACATGTTTTTGGGAAATGTGTAACATGGGATGACGAGGTGTTAAACTACAGTGATGTGATGGCACCTGTAAGGCCCAGTGATTTCTGGATCTCTCCAACACCTCCTGCCATTTAGGGCAACACACAAAGTCTGCTACTGTCTGTCAGACGCTTGGTAGTTTGTAAGTGTGTATGCCCCACGGTTGGCTGTAGTCAGCTCTCAAGTGTTAACTCCTGCTACTGCAAAATTGTTGAAAATACTAATGTTGGAAGGCGATCATCGGTTGGCTTTAGTTGGCACTATTTCATCCTAGGCTAGTTGGTGTATCTGGGCCATTAGTTCCCCCAAATGTAATTTTTGCACCTGCTTGTTGGGTTCATGTCTTGGTATCGTGTTGATGTTGTGTTTGAAGGTTGTGTGTTGTAATTGAGTATGCGTGCATTGTGCAGGTGTTGGAGGCGAAGGTCAATGAGTTGAAGATAAATGAAGCTCGTGAGCACTACAGGCCCGTGGCAGTACGAGCTTCCCTCCTCTACTTCATCATCAACGACCTCAACAAGATCAACCCCATGTACCATTTCTCCCTCAAGGTGTGATACACTGTGCATGTGTATATGTCCTAATAATATTGTATAATAATGAGCCTTAGTTGCCTTATCCTCTTAGGTACCATAAAGGTATGGGTCTTTTTCTCAACAGGCGTTTAATGTGGTATTCCGTAAAGCAGTGCAGAACGCAGAGTTGTGTGTCGATGTTAAGACACGTGTGAACACACTCATTGACTGCATCACCTTTTCCACCTTCAACTACATCAACAGAGGCTTATTTGAGAGAGACAAGCTCACCTTCACAGCTCAGCTCGCATTTCAGGTAACACATATACACAACCTCTCATCAACTTAATCTCAGCTCTCCTTCACAGCACAGTTCTCTTTTAGGTCACGCACACAAAAAAAAAAAAAACACAAACCCAGACCGATGAAACATTCAAGGTTATTCTTGGCTTTCTTTTAACTCTTCCCTCTACCTCCATTAAAAGCATATATTCTCAGATCATGTGGCACACTTGTAAAAGTTCTGCCTTGTTGTTCAAAAATTACCCCTGCCAGTGGGATTTAGGACACATAGTGCCTTATAGTGCCTTAAGATTGCTTAGGATCGTGCTCAACGTAAATTCTCCATCCACTTTATTAGTGTAATGATGAGGGAGACAAAAAGGCAGGATGCAAGTGCAAGGTTTTATTGAAATCCATGACAAAAAAAAAAGACTCCACAAAGGTAGTGAAACAAAGAAAGGACACTATTGAACAAAATACTTAGAAAGAAAAACTAAAGGGCATGAAAGAAACTAAAATGTAACTGGGGAACTACAAAACAAGGCCAAAGATACCAAAACACCAAATAAACTAGAGACAAAACAACCAGGGGTATAAATACATAGAAAACAATCTAGAAACATCTGGGGCTAATGGGAATTGCGCTGAGGCAACAGACTAGAGACCGGTGAGACAGATAACTATGAGGCAGGACATGGAAGGGCACAGGAGCAAAAACAAAAGCACATGAGTAAACACATGATGGAAGGTAAACAAGACAGGAGAAACAGACAAGGGCAAGGCAAGACAGGATGTTACAAATAGAAACTCTCTCTTGTACTTTCACTCACTGACAACTCAATGCGGTCCACTTGCCTTTTAGTTTCACTATATACATATATCAGGCATAACATTATGACCACCTCCTTGTTTTACCCTGTTCTTCGGTGGTCAGGACCCCCCATGGACCCTCACAAAGCAGGTACTATTTGGTAGTGATGGGCCGATCCAGTGTTTTTTACCGATACCGATATTTAAGTGCCAATACCGATACCGATACAAATACCGATATAAGGGCTCTTTAGTTTATTATCATTGGTACTATGTTTAAGGTTACATAATGAGGCTGAAATAGACACAAATGTCGAAATCCGACATTTTCCACCACAGAGAGTGGTTGGTCGTCGAGTATGATAAAGTTGAGCAACTTCTCTGGGATACCTTTAGCCTTTGGGCTCTCTGCTGGGAGTTTAGCACGTTTCTGAAGTGCCTCAGTGAGAGTCTGCTGCGTTGTGGCGTCCTCCTGTCTGCTTGCTAGCACAAACTCCTCGTATTCTGCGATGTAAAACCTCTGCAGGTGTTTGAGTAAATTTGTTGTGTTATAAGATGCTGGAGTAGTTCCACCCCTTGGGACATCCACCTTACAAATACTACATGTAGCCTTTTTGCTTTTCGGCGTTTCCAAAGAGAAAAATCTCCACACAGCTGCAGACTGAAGCTGCTGGGGGTTCAAGGTAAACTGTGGAACTGGAATCCGGATCACTGGTGCGTTTCGTGTTAACGTTACGGCGCGTTTATTGTCCAGCTCAAGCTGCGGACTGGAAAATGGATCGGTAAGTGGATCGGCCGCATTCGCCCGATATCCGATACGTTAAATTACGTCAGTATCGGCCCCGATACCGATATTGTATCGGATCGGTCCCATCTCTACTATTTGGGTGGTGGATCATTCTCAGCACTGCAGTAACACTGATGTGGTGGTGTGGTGGTCTATTCTCATTCACCCTATACCCCATTCAGTTTCTGACGACAGGACTGCTGTTGATCAATTATTATTTGCTTGGTGGATCATTCTCAGCACAACAGTGACACTGACATTGTATTGTGTGAGATGCTGGTATGAATATTTCAGGCAGAGCAAGATTTTGCTGGAATATTTACACACACATGCTAGATTGAGTGCGATCTGTCACCCAAACAGACAAAGGCATCAAAATAATTTAAATATTAGAAGCTTGCCTCAAAAAGATAAAATGGATCAGCTGAAAGTTCTGATAGCACAGCGTAAGGCAGATATATTAATCCAAACAGAGATCTGGCTTAGGCACCCTGTAAGTCATGCAGATGAAGCTCTAAATAATTTCACTCTATATAGAATTGACAGAGAATCAAGAGGAGGCGGAGTAGCTATTTTTATAAGAGAAAATATTCAAGCTAAATTACTAAATGCAGTTTTGAAAGAAAAATGTTTTGAGTTCCTTGCTTTGAAGGTGTCCCTAGAGAAAATGCCTCATTTATATTAATCAGAATTTACAGGCCTCCTTCTGCTTCACCTTCAATGGACAAAATAGCTGATTTTCTATCGCAGCATATTGATTTATAAATGCTGGTCCTAGGGGATTTTAATCTTAACTGGTTGTCAAATGCATCCAATCATTTAAAAGAAATATGTGGCAGTCTTACCCTTGTAGTTAATCACTGAATCAACTCACCCAAACCTAAAGGTCCCCATCAGGTCTGCCCTGATTGTTTTAATTTAGTTCAATAGAATGGACAAAATTACCGCCTGAGGAGTTTCTTGATCTTGGTTTCGGTGACTATTGCCTGATCGGATGCATTAGAAACAGTTCCAGGATAAAAACAGGCTCTCAGATGGTGGTTAGAAAAAAAAGTTAATGAGCAAGCCTTTCTTTTTTTTTATCAAATCATTCCTAGCAGTGGTAAACATGCCTCCCACAAAAAGCTAAGAATAAGAGATAGATCAAGCCCCTGGGTTACTAGTGAAATTTCCTCATTGCTTAAAGCAAGAAATAAAGCTTGAACTGATGCTGTACACACAGGGGAGAGAACTGGCTTACATTCAGGAAACAATAATAAATAAAGGAAATAAATGTAACTCTGCAAATCAGATGATTATTTCAGCTTGATCACCAAGTCTTTCAACATGTAACATTTCCAGATAGCAGTAAATTCCTCTATTATTCTGACCAAAATTCTAGTTGATTTTAGTTACATTTTTCTGCATCCAGTCAAATATTTGAAAATACCAACTTAAAGCTGCCTTTGAATCAGTCTGACATCACTTATACTGTTACCTAGAGCAATGGTCTCTTTACACTCCAGACTTTCTCTCTATACATAGTGGCTAAAAACTGTTGTTGGTCCGGACTAAGTCTTGCAACCCTGATTATTTTTGAACATATTGAATACATTTTCAATTTTCATACTTGCAGAATTCCCACTATCTGGAAAACAGCTCAGGTTATTCTTCTGCATTAAAGGAAGTGAGGCAGCAGATCTAATTAGTCTTAATTAATTAGCCAATTAGCCAGTTTCAAAACTATCATAAAGATAACGTTTTTGAACCTTTAGTGAATAGCCAACTCAACCCTATACCGGTCCGTCATAGTGAAGAGAGAGCTGAGCCAGAAGGCGAAGCTGTCAATTTACCGGTCAATCTATGTTCCAACTCTCACTGATGGTCACAAGCTTTGGGTAGTGACCGAAAGAACAAGATCGCGGATACAAGCGGCCGAAATGAGCTTTTTCCGCAGGGTTGCTGGGCTCTCCCTTAGAGATAGGGTGAGAAGATAGGCGATTCGGGAGAGGCTCGGATTAGAGCCGCTGCTCCTCCACATTCAGAGAAGCCAGTTGAGGTGGTTCGGGCATCTGGCAAGGATGGCCTCTGGACGCCTCTCTAGGGAGGTGTTCCAGACATGTCCAATGGGGAGGAGATCCCGGGGAAGACCCAGGACACGTTGTAGGGATTATATCTCTCGACTGTCTTGGGAACGCGTCGGTATCCCTCCGGAAGAGCTGGAGGAGGTGGTGGGGGAGAGGGAGGCCTGGGCCTCTTTACTTAGGCTGCTGCCCCCGCGACCCGGACCCGGATAATCGGTTGAGGATGGATGGATGGATGGACAATCACTTCCATGGCCACAGGTGTATAAAACCAAGCACCTAGGCTTGCAGACTGCTTCTACAAACATTAGTGAAAGAATGGGTCGCTCTCAGGAGTTCACTGAGTTCAGCGTGGTACCGTGATGGGGATGCCACCTGTGCAACAATTCGTTGTGAAATTTCTTTGCTACTAAATATTCCACTGAACTGTCATTAGTATTATAACAAAGTGGAAGCGATTGGGAACAACAGCAACTCAGCCACGAAGTGATAGGCAGCGTAAAATGACATTGAGATCAGGGGATGCTGAGGTGCATAGTGTGTAGAGGTTGCCAACTTTCTGCAAAGTCAATCAGTACAGACCTCCTAACTTCATGTGGACTTCAGGTTAGCTCAAGAACAGCATAGAGAGCTTCATGGAATGGGTTTCTATGGTTGAGCAGCTGCATCCAAGGCTTACACCAGGCACAGTGCAAAGCGTTGAATGCAGTGGTGTAAAGCACTCCACTAGAGCAGTGGAGACATGTTCTCTGGAGTGGCTAATCACACGTCTTCTTCTGGCAATCCGATGGATATATATATATATATATATATATATATATTCAGTATGATTCAGTATAGAATCATGCCATGTGCTTTCAATGCCCATATATATATATATATATATATATATATATATATATATATATATATATATATATATATATATGTGTGTGTGTGTGTGTGTGTGTGTATGTGTGTATGTGTATATATATATATATATATATATATGGTTCTATACTGATAAATCTGTTGAAGCAGCCGCAATAGAAAAACTGCAGTACTTATTAAACACCTTACAGACTGTTCTGCTGCTCTGTATATGCTCAATATAGATTAAAATGCCAAGAAAATTGTTTATGCTGTTTTTCAGATCTTCAAATATTGGTTTTAATACTGTGAATATTATTACCCTGACAGGATCCAGCATTGAGTGAGTCACATACTATAAATACCTTGCCATTTGGCTGGATGATAAACTCACATTTAAACCTTATATCAATAAACTAGCCAGTATGTGTAGGCAGACACTTAGATTCCTTTATCAGAATAAGTCTTGTCTGCCTGTATATGCCAGAAAAAGAGTAATGGAGGCAACCTCACTATCAGTCCTAGACCACGATGATGTAGTTAACATAAGTTTGCCAATACCCTCAAACCACTTAATTACACTTAATTACAACCTTACAACAATTAAATATTAAACTAACATTAACAATAAAAATTGCTGCCTCTACTGCTATATTCCTGTGTAGCTGTGCAATGTTGCTCACACTGGCAACTTGCAACTCTGTGCTTTGTGACTAGAAAAGTATACAGCACAATGTTCATAGTGAAAAAATAGAAGGAACAATTAATGAAAAGAACAGTTAATTCTGTTTATCAATTTTATGGCCATTAGCAATAATGTTAAGAAATTGATAAGTGGTCCCAGCCCTAAGAGATTTAAATATGTGTGTGTGTGTGTGTTTCAGCTGTTACTGATGAGTAAGGAGATTGGTGTTCGTGAGCTGGATTTCCTCTTACGCTTCAATATTGACCACAGTTACATCAGCCCTGTTGACTTCCTCTCCAACTCCGCATGGAGTGCCATTAAAGTATTATGCACACTCACTCACAAACACACACATAAAATAGGTGCACACAAAAATACTGCCTTACATAACCATTTTAGCTCAGAATATCCCTCACAGGTAAAGGGAGTATCAGCAGTTTGTGAGCTTGGGCCAATCTTTAGCACTAACACAAATCTTGCTACTACTCGATACAGCACTGCACAAATATAGATCCATATGAGTCAGTCGTAATTACTCTTTGAATGTAGTATTTTGTATATTTTTAAATATACTATTTAAAATTTTTAAACATATTGTGGACAACTGTGAATCATGTAATCATTAAGTAAAATTGCAACTTTTGCAATTAAAAAAAATTGCGTTCTTTCAAACTACATTTTATATCAGCACTGGCTAATATAGCTTATGTCATGTACACACTAATACACTCTCTCTCTCTCTCTCTCTCTCTCTCTCTCTCTCTCTTACACACACACACACACACACACACACACACACACACACACACAAATTGGCACATGTGCAACTTCACATCTAAAACTTTATGTGGTTATTTTGTTCTTGGACTTCATTGTTATTTATAATATAGACCTACAGTTTTATATTCTTTTGTGTTCTGTAATGTTTAATTCATTCAAATTAATAATATTAACATGAATACTTTTCTTTACACTTTACATTTCTGTGTGGCATGTCCTTCAGACAATGAGTTTTACAGATGAGTTTCGGGGTCTGGAACGGGACATTGAGGGCTCTCCTAAGCGCTGGAAGAAGGTGGTCGAGTCAGAGTGTCCAGAGAAAGAGAAGCTTCCCCAGGAATGGAAAAGCAAGAGCTCACTGCAGAAACTTATCCTAATGAGGGCTCTCCGGCCTGACCGCATGACCTACGCTGTCAGGTACGTGTGGCCCCTTTTTCCCTTGGCATTAACATCCAGTCACCATGATCCAGTTAGTGTGATCAGAACATCATCCATTCAAAATGCAGCGTGTTTACTTCTACCCCATTTAACTTCTGATCAGCTCTCCTCTCACTGCACAGTGTTTGAATATTTAAATCGGGCTGGAATGCCACCAATCCAGAAAAGGCATAGCCTTTAGAATTGTGTTTACTTCATTGAGGTGCAGAGATTTCAGGTCAACTGAAATTGCAATAAAAGTGGCAGTCGCGATGGTGGCAGAAGCAAAATCCAGGGCAAGAGAGGAGTTTGGTGAGGTCATATAAAAAGACTTTAGTTCAACCTCAAGGAGGTTCTGGACAACTGTCCTGCTACCCAGGAACGGTCAGGGTGGCTGTGCCCAAGCTGTATTCGGCAAGGGTGGAGAAACTCTGACTTCAAATGAGGATATTGTCAGTCGGTGGAAAGAGCACTTTGAGGAACTCCTTAATCCAGGAGATGTGCCTTCCTCATGGGAGTCAGGGCCAGAGGCTTCTGGTGCGTCAAGTTCCATTTCCCTGGTGGAGGTCACTGAGGTAGTTGGTAAGCTCCTCAGTGACAAGGCACTGGGGGTGGATGAGATTCGTCCAGAGATGCTTAAGGCTCTGGATATTGTCGTGGCTAACACGCCTCTGCAATATTGCATGGACCTCGAGAACAGTACCCTTGGACTGGCAAACCAGGGTGGTGGTCCCTATTTTTAAAAAGGGGGTCCAGAGGGTGTGTGCCAACTATCGGGGTATCACACTGCTCATTCTCCCTGGGAATATAGTTGAACCTCAGATTGAGGAGGAAAGGAATCTCTGTACTCCTGGAGTGAGAGCTGTGTTCCATATACTTGGCATTAAGTCAGACTCTTTCAGTGTTAGCGATGGGCTCCGGCAGGGTTGTGCCCTGTCTCCACTCCTGTTTGTGATATTCATGGACAGAGTGTCAGGGTGTCGCCGGGGTCAGGAGGGCATTATGTGTGGAGACCGGAGGGTGGCGTCTCTGCTATTTGCAGAAGATGTTGTTTTTTTGGCTGAATCACATGGATGCCTCCAGCGCTCGCTGGAGCAGTCTGAAGCTGAATGTAAAGCGGTTGGTGTGCGGGTCAGCACCTCCAAGTCTGAGTCCATGGTCTTAGCCTGGAAAAGGATGGCATACAGGTATTAGTATTCTGACTTTATAAGTGAGTAAAGTGTGTGTGTGTGTGTGTGTGTGTGTGTTTGTAGGAACTTTGTGGAGGAGAAGCTGGGAGTAAAGTATACAGAAGGGAGGAAGATGGAGTTTGCACGGTCATTTAAAGAGAGCGGTCCCGCCTCTCCTGTTTTCTTCATTCTTTCTCCTGGAGTTGACCCACTCAAAGATGTGGAGTCACTTGGTAAAGCTCTCTGTACTTTTGATAGTCTACTATACATGTTCACTCTGCCTTTTACTGACATTCAACTGAAATCATTTCACTTTCACTTTTCCTAAACCTTTCCTAGGCCTAAACCTCACTGTAAAGCCTCACCTTAACTTCAGCCTAGCTCTAATGCTATGCATATCTGAGTTTTACCAAGATGTTTGTTAAAAAGGAATTTGTATAACTATAGGGCACCATCAAGTGAAGTGCGACCCCTTTTTCTCATCCTATTTTTGTGCGATTTATTGGCAGTAGTGTTATTTGCTTGGTTTTGCCCATTAAAGTTTTTTTTTTTTTTTTTTTTTTTTTTTTGGACAGGGCAGTGCGGTACCATATATATGCACAACATAATTATGCACGTCAGTGGGTTTCTCTGGACATTGACTTTTGATGACACAATGTGCAGTGCAACATTAGTGTTAATATTACACAAACAATAGTGGAGCTCATTTATTGTTTACTGAAGCTTATTTTGACAATTTTTTTGGCTGTTTTTTAAATATACATTTTTATTTTAAATAGAGTTTGTCTGACTTGAGTGATGATACATGCCAATTTTGTGACAATTGTGTTTGACCAGTCAGTACTCTGCAATATTTCTAGCTCTACCTATGCATTCTAGCTTGGCACACTTCATATTCTAGAAAGAATGGAACCAAATTCAGGCCAGATACTCAGGTGTGCTTTACTTGGCAGAGGAAATTACAGCAAAACATGTGGCCATGGGTTTGTAACCGTGGTCTTGTATCATGCCACGCTGCCTGATGGAAAACTGATGAGAGTCTGCCATTTGTGTTCTCATACTGTGTGTGTTTGTGTGTGTGAGAAGGTAAGAAACTAGGCTTCACTATAGACCTGGGGAAACTGCATAATGTGTCTCTTGGCCAAGGCCAGGAGGCTGTTGCAGAACTGGCCATGGAGAAAGCTTCCAAAGAGGGTCACTGGGTCATATTACAGGTGAGTGTTTGTGTCATGTTTATATTCCATTTACTGTGTGTGTCTGACTTAGGGCTGTCAAATGATTGAAAGAATTAATCACAATCAGATTAGTTTGTGTAGTTTGATCTTAGATTTGTGTAGATTTGATTTTATTTGATCTTAAAGTAAAATTTTTTTCCTATAAAAAAAGCAGTGTGAAAAATACACTATATTGCCAAAGGTATTCGCTCATCTGCCCTCACATGCATATGAAATTGAGTGAGATCCCATTCTTAATCCATAGGGTTTAATGTGATTAACCCTTTGCAGCTATAACAGCTTCAACTCTTCTGGGAAGGCTTTCCACAAGGGTTAGGAGTGTGTTTATGGGAATTTTTGGCCATTCCTCCAGAAGTGCATTTGTAAGGTCAGACACTGATGTTGGGCGAGAAGGCCTGGCTCGCAGTCTCTGGTCTAATTCATCAAAGGTGTTCCATTGGGTCAAGACTTTGTGCAGGCCAGTCAAGTTCTTCCACACCAAACGTATTCATCCATGTCTTTGTGGACCTTGGTTTGTGCAGTGGTGTGCAATCATGTTGGAACAGGGAGGGGCCGTCCCCGAATTGTTCCCACAAAATTGGGAGCTTGAAATTCTCCAAAATCTCTTGGTATGCTGAAATGTGAAGAGTTCCTTTCACTGGAACTAAGGGGCTGAGCCCAACTCATAAAAAATAACCCCCAACCCCTTAATCACCCCTCCACCAAACTTTACAATTGGCACAATGCAGTCAGACAATTACCATTCTCCTGGCAACTGCCAAAACCCAGAGTCAACCATGGATTGCTAGATGGAGAAGCGTGATTCGTCACTCCAGAGAACTCCAGTCTCCACTGCTCTAGAGCCCAGTGGCAGCATGCTTTACACTGCTGCATTCAACACTTTGCATTGCACTTGGTGATTTAAGGCTTGGATGCAGCTGATCAGCCTTGGAAACCCATTCCATGAGGCTCTCCACGCTGTTCTTGAGCTAACCTGAAGGCCACATGAAGTTTGGAACTTACACATTGTAATAATACGAATGACAGTTGACTGGAATATTTAGACTTGTTGCACAGGTGGTGTCATATCACAGTACCATATTTGAATTCATTGAGCTCCTGAGAGTGACCCATTCTTCCACAAATGTTTATAGAAGCAGTCTGCAGGCCTAGGTGCTTGATTTTATACACCTGTGGCCATGGAAGTGATTGGAACACCTGAATTAAATGATTTGGATGGTTGAGTGAATACTTTTGGCAATATAGTGTACTTCAAGGAAAATTGCAGTAATGACATTAAAATTGTATTGTAGTAACACATTATTGCTCATACGGAAAAGAAATGCATATGAATTGTATCTATCAGACGTGTGAAAAATCTTTTTTTGCTTACTGTAGACATGCCAATATGTATGTTTTGCCTATACGTATGTGTGGGTAACATGGTAACTTTGACACCACTACTCTGAATCTGTGAATAATGTGTGTGTGGTTTGTGCCTCTCCTAGAACATCCACCTGGTTGCAAATTGGCTGGGTAGCCTGGAGAAGCTTCTGGAACGCTGCTGTGAGAACAGTCACCATGACTACCGAGTGTTTATGAGCGCAGAGCCTTCGCCCACCCCTCAGGAGCACATCATCCCACAAGGCATTCTGGAAAACTCTATCAAAATCACCAACGAACCACCTACAGGCATGCTTGCTAACCTTCATGCAGCACTAGACAACTTTGACCAAGTGAGTGATGGTCCTGGTCCTCGTTTGATAATGTGTGTGTGAGTGTTTGTTCATGACAAGGATGTATGTGTGTTTGTGTGTGTGTGTTTGTAGGACATCCTGGACCAGTGCTCTCGGGAGCAGGAGTTTAAGACAATCCTGTTCTCACTGTGTTATTTCCACGCATGTGTGGCTGAGAGGAGGAAGTTTGGCCCACAGGGTTGGAACCGGAAATACCCCTTTAACACAGGAGACCTCACTATCTCTGTTAATGTGCTCTACAACTACTTAGAGGCAAACTCACAGGTGTGTGTGTGTGTGTGTGTGTGTGTGTGTGTGTGTGTGTGTGTGTGTGTGGACAGTACCATTCAAAAGTTTAGACAAACACTAGCGTTCATAAGTTGCTGTAATAATCACTTGCCATATTAACAATCAAACAAAATGGATTTAGATATTTCAAGCTATTAATAATACTACTAAAACATGTTTTTGAAGGTTTTTTTTCAAGATTTCAGTAATTCTGTGAACAAGAATTTATTAAATGATAATATACTATAATTATCTATTTCCATTCATTTTTGTCAAGTTACTTGCCTTAAGATTTCATCTCCACTTCTGAAATATGATGAACTCTAAATATACGTTTTATTATAAACTAATGCTAATGCTATACTGCTTTCTCAGTCATTTAGAAATATTCTATAGCTTAGTTAATTCTAAACACATACAAGATGTTTTAATATGCATTTACAGCTTCATAGTGTCCTAATAAATATTTGAAGCCAGTGAAGACAATCATATTAGAATCACTGTCTGCAACCAAATTAGTTATTATTGAAACTTCATTATTTATATTATTTTTCCACATTTTGTGGTTGAATAATCATGAAGAAATAAAAACTGCTAAAACATGAAAATGTGCAGTGATCCAAAAGTGTCAATAGTAATCTTATATTTTACTTTCTGCCAAGTAGACAATCTTTGCCTTAATTTGTTGGAGGGGCATTCTGATTTTTGTTTTGGAAGTACATTTATATTAACTTTACTGTATATGACCTTACCTGTTTGTTTGCCTGTGTGTGTGCATGCTTACATGTGTGTGCACATGTTTTGCATGTAAGTAAAGTATGTGTTTTTTGCTAGGTGCCCTGGGAAGATCTGCGTTATCTTTTTGGTGAGATCATGTATGGAGGACATATCACTGATGACTGGGACAGGAGACTATGCAGGACTTACCTGGAGGAGTACATGCAGCCTAATCAGGTGCACATACCTGTACTTGTTCTTCTAGCACATGCAGTGCTCCCCCCTGTGTGTGGTGATATCATAAACATGTTGCAAAGTTATATTACTTTTTTCTCACTCTTCAAAAGACTATATGTACCATACAGTCTTGTTTTGTTTAAACAAAATATAAACGTTTTTGCCATGGTTTTATATTTTTTTAAATCAAGCTAGTTGCAGACTCAAGCCACTCACTATATAATGTAAATTAATTATAAATGTAATTCATTACATAGCTATTTAGTATAATGTGTAATCAAATTACATTGACAATGACAATAACAAGCTTCTAAGACTTAACATCCTCCCATCGTACACATACAGACACCTTCTGGTTGTGTACTGATTTGCGTTTTTCCCATTTCCACCATTTTTCTGCTAGTTTGATAGGAAGCTGGCTTTGGCGCCGGGCTTTGTTGTACCCTCCAACCTGGACTATCAGGGTTACCACAGCTACATAGATGAGATGCTTCCTCACGAGAGCCCAGTGCATTATGGTCTTCATCCAAATGCTGAAATTGAGTTTCTGACGGTTACCTCCGACAACCTGTTTCACACGCTGCTGGAGCTGCAGACCAGAGACTCATCCATGGGGGAGGGAGTGCCTCAGAGCACCGAGGAAAAGGTCTGCTGGAAAGATGGCATGGCTGAGTGTTATCAAGCACTGGCTTGCCTGTGTGTCAATCACTGACATCACTATGTGACTCAAGTACCCTGATACTGACTTGGAATTTGAGTAACACCCAGCTTCCAGTGCTTTGTGACTGGTCACCTGAAACCTGACCAGATTAGTCAGTGGTTTTGCAGCTATACAGACCCTGCTTCTCTATTTAATCAATTTCTTCTGCACGTTGTCATAGAAACTTTTGTAGCTGTCATTGTAGGTATAGAAACAGTACTATCTGAGGTGATCCACATGTGTAATGATTATAATAATTGTTGTGGTGGTAGCACTGGGTGGAGCATTATTAGTAGCTCAGACATTAGCAGTATTTCTGCTTCCATGAGCAGTATTAGGATGGGCATCAGTTTAACATATAAGCAAATGTTTGATGGATGTTAGTGCTGGACATGTGGTGGGACTAGTTGTTTTAACAACTTTTTGTTATCTGTTGATTTCAGGTGAAGACGGTCTTGGATGATATTCTGGAGAAACTACCAGAAGAGTACAATATGTCAGACATCACATCCAAAACTGCGGAGCGGACACCATACATTCTGGTGTGCTTCCAGGAGTGTGAGCGCATGAACATGCTCATCAATGAAATACGACGCTCGTTGAAGGAGCTGGATCTGGGATTAAAGGTGTGTTTGGTTTTGTTTCAGTGAGGGTGTGTAAAAGACTGAATGCAAATTTTTGGGTTTGTGCTTGAATTTCATCTACGCGTATAGTAGAGTGTTTATACTAGTCATGAGCATAGAAACGACAATCTGAAAAGTTTAGATTCTTTTGGAATTCTTGTGTTGGAAGCAAAGGCTTTGAAACCATATGTTTCATATATGTTTTCTGCCCCAACACACAGAATTCAACTCACTTCAGTCAGAATTATTTTTATCTCTGCAGTTTCTTCTTCTCTTTGGCCGTAAGGTTTAGCTTTTTATGCCAAATTCCTAAAAACAGTTGAATGGCATGAATATATAATGCTGTGTGAAAGTCTTAGGCACCCACCCAAGACACATTTTCAAAATCTATTTATTTGTGTAGTATGTATTTATTTGCTGAGAAAAGTGTTAATATTTGAATAAACAAAATGTATAGAATATTAATTAATAGTGATTATATATATATATAAAATAAGTAGTGATTTTCAAACCTCTCCTCCAGGAAGCCCAGTATTATATGTAGTTAAAAAGCAACTCCTGGTTTGATTTGACCAATCAGTGCTTCATTAATGTGCTCATGATGTAATTGATGATATTAACAAATCTCTGTGGCAGCTGTGAAGGTGTCAAGGAAAAATATGACCCAAGAAATTCTTGTTGCTTTTTATTGTTTTTATGTTTATTTGAATTATGAATATGACTTTATTCTAATGTATATTGTGATAAACTCACTGCTGAGGTCAATTGTTTAAAAATTTGGTTAGATGCCTAAAACCTTTGCATAGTACTGTATAGGCTAAGCTTAGTAAAGTAGATTTTTTATGCCTCCTTGAATCCATTCAACAAATTTATGGCATGTTCTATTCAAAGAACAGAGGCAAGTATTTAATGTCTGTTAGTGAAATTCACTAGATTGTCATTCCTTATCTCCACTTATCTCCAAAATAGGATTTTATGAACTTCTAATGGAAGAAAAAACACACATGTATCACTGCTGTCAGAACAAAACCTTGTAACTCCATTTTTGATATTTTTGGGTTTTTGACATAATTTGAAAATTGTGTTGAAATTTACATTGTGTGTAAATTTCATGATAAATAGACCAAAAATATATTTTTACATGCGTGTGTACCTGTTTCTATGTTTGGTAGGGGGAGCTGGCTATATCTTCAGAGATGGAACAGATACAGACAGCTTTGTTCTTTGATAATGTTCCTGACACCTGGACTAAATTGGCTTACCCTTCTACCTACAACCTGGCACAGTGGTATCTAACACACACACACACACACACACACACACACACACACACACACACACACACACACACACACATATACTTGTGTGCAAAAGTTTCAACACCCCTGGTCAAATGACATGTTTTGTAGATTTTCTAAGTGATCATTCCTTCCACAGGGAACATACCTAAATTTGACCCTTTTCTGCCATTTTTAGTGTACAGGCTGCATTATTTTTCCTCAATATATTATATTCAGAGAATAAACATTTATTGCACATTAGAATGCGCATAAGTGCATTACAAAACATGTAATTTGACCAAGGTGCCCAAACTTTTGCTTATGACATCCATACCACCATATAAAACTACTTCCTGCTTCCTATAGACAGTGCGCATGAACTGTATTTACATGATCATGCCTTCACTAATAATAACACTGGTATTGCCTTTAGTTTGTGTTTGTACTAATGCTTGTTCTCTGTGTAGGTATAATGATGTATTGCTCCGCTGCAGAGAGCTGGACAGCTGGACTCAGGATCTCTCTCTGCCTAGTGTAGTCTGGCTATCAGGACTGTTCAACCCTCAGTCTTTCCTCACAGGTAACTCACATACATACAAAGCATTTGCCCACTTCTTCTCCAGCAGTTGCCTGCAGTCTCCTTTTCACACAAACACACTTATGTTTGTTGCAGCTGTGATGCAGAGCTTGGCACGTAAGAATGAGTGGCCACTAGATAAAATGACTCTGACGGTGGATGTGACAAAGAAGTTTAAGGAAGAGTTTAACCAGCCAGCCAGAGAGGGAGCTTATGTCTACGGTCTCTATATGGAAGGTCTGGAAAACTCACAGCACAGATATACCAACCTAAGCCTCAGTCTTTGCTTTCAAATTTGCTTTAAATTCTGATTAAACAGAATGAGCGTCTTTTTCACTTTGAAACCTTTGAGCTTAGTGAAATAAAATGTATTTCCATCTGATTCCAGGTGCACGCTGGGATATCCAGAATGGAACAATCATGGAGGCACGGCTGAAGGAGTTAACTCCCAGTATGCCTGTCATTGCGGTGCGGGCAGTTCCCAATGACCGTCAAGAGACACGTAACATCTATGAATGTCCTGTCTACAAGACTAAACTCAGAGCAAACACACATGTCTGGACATTCAATCTTAAAACCAGAGAGAGACCAGCCAAATGGGTGCTCGCAGGGGTGGCACTGCTGCTCAGTGTGTGAGGTGAGAAGAGACAGATTGTGGGTGTATATGTTGTTTATGAAGCAACAAACTAGCAGTGGTGGACAAAGTACAAAAATCATGTACTTGAGTTAAAGTAGAGATATTACCCCAGTTAAAGTTCCTCCCTTTAGACCGCCACTTGAGTAAAAGTACTAAAGTATTTACTTTCATATGTACTTAAGTTCTGAAAGTAAAAGTACTAAAAGATTTATTATGGCTCTAATGTCCTGTTGTAATTTTTGTAACAAGACTCTTGTTTCATTAACTAATTTTAGTTGAAAATACTCCAGTGTCTCTCTTGGTAAACCAATATTTTAATATAATGTAGATAATTAGTATGATGTTTAAGATTTATTTGCAACTTAGTTACAAGTTTAAGTTTATTAAAAACTGGCTTTAAACTCAGGATCACAAATGAGTTCTCCTTTACTGTATTGCATCTGTAGGTCTCTGTTCATAAACTTCCAAAAACAAATTTACTATAAAATGAAAGTGTTTGTATAAATTCTGTAAAAAGACACGTCAGTCACAACTGTATATGTGTATATATTTCTATATTGTGCTCTATTTACACAAAGTTAGGTTAGTTCCATCATTTATGTTGAATAGTCTCTCCCAAAATGTTACACTGCTGCACTGGTACTCTTACACTGGGTCTGTATGACCAACAGGTCAAAACAAGCTCAAAACCCTGATTGGTGTTCTTCTTGCACTCTTATTATGTTATGTTTTTATACACACATAAGGCAAAAGGAATGACAGATTTCGCAAAATGTAGTGGAGTAAAAAATAAGATATTAGACTCTGAAATGTAGTGGAGTGAAAGTAAAAAAAAAAACTGCAAAGCTTGGTTTGTACTTGTTTACAGGCTTAAGGACATGAGCCATCAAAATGTCAGTTATGAAAACTTCCGGTTCTGAAATCTGATTGAACGAACCACTTTAATAACCATTGAAAAATAGCTGATTTAACCACACACCAACTGAATACTAAAATACTAAAAAGTATTCCTTACCTGGACAGCAGTACTTCTACACAGAAAAAAGTAAATGGCCCAAAGCCATATTAAACATTTGCTACAAAAGAACTTGGTTTTGTTTACATCAAGGGGCTGACAAATATATGTTATGATTACATGACCAAAAGCCAAAGAAATGACCTTCAGAAAGTTCTATATATTTCAGAGTTCTAAATTTCCAATACTACACAAGTTAAAATGAAAATAATAATAATAAAATTTAACATAAATACCATAACTGGGGCAAACTCACTCTCAAAAACCGTTGCTGCCCACATCTTTCTATAGATTTGTATATACACTACTCAACAATAAGTATTGGGCTTTTGGGTGAAATTTATGGAAAACGTAAAAAGTTCACACTACAGTGATATATTGTGAAAGTAGGGCAGTGGTGATTTCCTCATCTCAAACAATTTATTGAAACAAAAGCCAACAGTGGTGGGTATACCCCAGGTCTCAATAACCTGTCGTGCCCTTGCGCATCAATTACAGCTTGACAACAACGTCTCATGCTGTTCACAAGTCGACTCATTGTCTGCTGAGGCATGGCATCCCACTCTTCTTGAAGGGTAGCCTTCAGGTCATTGAGGTTCTGGGCTACAGAGTTATGAGCCTCTACACGGCAACTCTGCTGATCCCATGTTTTTTTATGGGATTTAGGTCTGGAGAAAGTGCAGGCCACTCCATTTGAGGTACCCCAGTCTCCAGCTGCCGTTCCCTGATGATGCAACCTCGATGAGCTGGAGCATTGTCGTCCATGAAGATGAAATTAGACCTGTGTTGTTCATGCTGAGGCACAATGACTGGATTAATGATGTTATTCAGTAGTATGGGCTGGTCACTGTACCATTCACAAAGTGTAGGGCAGTTCTGTATTGACTAGACACACCTGCCCACACTGTAACAACACCACCCTGCCGTTAAGCTCGTTAGAGAACAGCAAGTACTGCAAAAAGTGCAAAAAGTACTGAAACACTGAACAGCTGGACATGTGCATTCAAAAGTTTAGAGAAGGTCACATTAAGTTCACCTTAAAGGTTAGAGTGCATTTTAGGTTCATTCTGAAATTTCACCTGAAAGCCAAATATCCCAGACCTTTTGAGTAGTGTATGTGTGATTTCTTCACACTTTCTCTCCAAGAACACTGCAGATGTGTTTTCGATGTAGTTCATCTTTGTCACTGTCCTCTCAAAAAGTGGTCCCGAACATCAGTTTTTAACTGTGAGCTTTTGTAGTGGAACCAGTTGCCTCAGACAACCAATTCAAAAACATTCCTCATCCTAAATCATAAACATGTTGAAAAGGAGCTGTTTCTGTATTAGCAATTAATTAAAATTGACATATTTTTAAGTAATAGTATTACACAAACAATTTTATTTGTCAGGTAATGGTTAATTGATTAACAATTTTACATCCCTATAGCAAAGTATAAATAGAGACAGAGATGTTATCACAGTAGTTACTAAATTACTGTATTTTGGTTATAATTTGGACATCACCACATAGCACATTTGCTTAGGCATTCTGTTTATTCATTTACATAACTGCATGATTTTGTCAACTCTGTCAGTATTCACAATATACAGCATAATATATAATACATAGCAATATATATCCAAGAGAAGGAAGCATTCTAATCTGGTGTAGTGTGCTGCATTGTACAAAATACAGTGGCAAACATTTAAAAAATGCATTAAAAACAATTTTATTTGTGAACAGCACTAGATTTAAAAAGTGACACTGTACAGAAAGTTTTGCAGTGCATGTGCAAAAGGTTGCAAATTGTATAGTATCGCACTCTTGTGTCACATTCAACTGGCACTAAGGTCAGTTCTGAGACCATATGTATCAAACCTCTCAGAGTCAGGATCTAGGGTCAGTTTTTGCCTTGTGTTATCCAAGTGAACATGCTTACCTGAACAGGACAGAGCTGATCATAGATTAACAGTTACACCCTGAGATGCTTAATTCATATGGGATCAGGCCTCAGAAACAACATACAGCATCTTTTCCAGTGTTAGCTTATTAAAACATGGAGATGAACCGTGTTGAACTCAATCAAATTGCTGTTTCAGCAGAATATATTTAGCAACACCTGCAACAGAAATTGCCCTTAAAAAGGCAAATGATGGAAACTAACAATACGTGTCAGTGCAGGGGTAAGCTTTTAGCCTGTCATCTATACATCACTGTCGAGAAAACATCCTATTTCCATTACTGATGGTTTTAACATTTCAGAATTTGAATTCTCCATTACCTTTTTGATCTAGGTATTCTACAGCCTTTACAGAACCTAAAAATGCTTGAACGTCTTTTGTAATGATTAGTTGGAAAGTCTAAATGTTTCCTCTCTTGTAAATTTGTATAGGATATAGGAGATTTTCTGGCAACAACAATATCCTAAACTACCTCGCATCTTAATATTCAATCTTCTCATTTTTCAGACTTTCTGTAGTACGTGGCCCCTTTAAGAATGTTTAAACATGCATATGGGATTACACTGAAGACCCCCGGAAGACCATTTTCAGTGTGGTGCCTTTGCCTCAGGATTACACTATGATATACAACTAAAGGGACTAACTTTGGTTAAACATGCAACTCAGCTGTACTTATTTGTATTACACATATTGTAATACAGTTATGTGGCATGTTAGCCTATGAATAAAGGATATGTGAGACATGTTAGTGTATATAACATAGTATATAATCATAGACTAATGATGGCTGTTACAGTGAGGGCATTCTTGATTCAAACACAGGTTCTACAGTGACATCTGAAAAGTCTCATTTTGGAATCAAGTGGTATCAGTCTGGTTCTGTTCAGTGCTCCACTAATGGTGTTATCATTAGATATCCATTAAATTTGAGTCAGTTAAATTATAGAACCATGTTTGGAATATTGCCTTAACACCCTAAAGGAAAGAACGGATTCCAGCTGGTTATAGTCTAGGTCCAGGTCATACAGTCGTCCTGAATCCTAATACGTGTTTTTACCGTTCCTAAGTTACCTAATTATCTAAGGTCATCTTAATATATTTCTATAGTAAAATGGACATAATGCAGCTACAGTTATATGACAGAACTATAGTATACAGCCTGTGTGCTGACAGAAAGAAAAGAAATTCACTCTAGGAGGTAAAGGGGAACACACACAGATAACTGGTAATAGACTAAGATAATAAAATATTCATATCTGCTGTTAATTAGCAGTAGTATAGGTGCTGTGGTAGATCTTCCTCTTCAGTAAGTGTGATGTAACGTACCATAGCAGGTTTACTTATATTAAAAGACAATAAATAAATAAATAATACAAAATAAAAATAACTGAGTGAGTATAACTGGGTTCCTGATAAACACACACAAGTCAACATGCACTATGAAAATCCTACCAAGTCAATACTGAGGCACAATATTGCAATACTGGCGAACAGATGGTTGGCTACAACAGGTTAATGTGGTGGTTAAGCATAAACAGCCCATGAACATTAATAACGATAATGGGGAAGGAGAAACGAGATATTTTGAGATGATGCCATAGTCCTTTTGTAGGTTTCAGTTCAAGTAAAGCCTGCTCCTGAATACCAGGAGAATAGTATAGAAATGTTTTTCATTAAAAGTGATATTTTGAGGGGGGAAAAAAAATCATGCCCAAGTCATGTGATCAGCAGCACAAGAGTCTTTTTATAAACATGCAACAAAAACAGCACATTCTTCCCAGCATGCATCTCTCCTGTTGCTACGGTTGCATGTCCAGCGCGCCTGCTTTCTGGCCGTGTTCCTTGAGTGATATTTACATAGTACAGAAGCTTGTGTGGTCATACTGGAGAAATACATTCTGTATTCTTTTTACATCTGTGCGCTGAAGTGGGAAAGTCAAAAAGGTTTGGAAGATAATACATCATACTTTGCATACAGTATTTCAGTTTTTCTTTTTCCCCTCTCGCTCTTTATCTCCCTTGTACCCTGAGTCTAGCTTGAGCTGGTTTCCAGTGTTCAGTCAGAGAAAAGAATGATTCTGGAATAGCTTTCTGCTTTCCATGTTTATAATGCATTATAACATGTTAAACATATATGACCTTCTTGTTAAACTGGTCATACATTTTTTATTTCATTTTCTTTCTTTTGTTTTATCCAAGTATGTATCCAATGTTAATTGTTGCAAATTCCCACTTGTCTAAAGCTTACCCCCAAGGAATCTAGCAGTATGTGCTTCTTAGGAGCGTCATAGGACAGCTGTGGGCTCCGAGAGCAGGAGGGCCAGTTGTATGATCTTGGACTTGAATTATCAGGATTCAAACTCAGGCTTTCTTATGTGCCTCCCAGGAGCTCACATACATATCCATCTTAATTACATTAATATTTATGTAATAATGCATCATAATCATGGCCATTGACCTAATGCTACTTCCCTGGAAGTCCAGGATCAGAGCAGGGCCTGTGGAGCCCTAGTGGTCCGCCGTTGCTAGGAGATGAGTCAGGGAGGGAAGCCTGTCTGACTGACAGCTGGAGAGCCCTCCTATGTGGCGAATCAGACTGTTCCTTTTCCCTCTGCTTTAGTTCGATCTCCACCTCCCACTCTGAGTCCCTCACCAGTGGGGTCATCCTGCTTTCATCAGAGGTTGTCTCCATGGTAGCAGTGAGTGCGGAGTCTTTGGATTTGTCATCAGGCATTTCTATATCAGGACTCTGTAAACGGTAATGGACGTATGCTTAGCCACAAGCATGGAATAAAAATTCTTCAGAAGAGAAACAGTGTTAAGAAGGTAATTCAGTCTAAAAGGGTCTAAAGTCATGTCCCAAAAGGTTTTACCTGTGTCTGTATAACAGGCTGCACTCTGATGGCTGGTTTGTGGTATTCCGGGCTGGAGGCTACTGTACTGTACGCTGGGGGTCCCAGTGCACTCTGCCTTTGCAGCAGCTGCAGAATAGCTTGGATGTCAGACGTCATCTGAGCCTCCAGTCTACATACACACAAAGAAAAACATGCTTACACAACTAAGATAATTTGAGTGTCTGAACACCAGGGGGCAACACTCACAAGCAGATTAGCAAAACCTCCCATCAATCTCTTTCGTGCTCTCTCTCGCTCTCTCTCTCTCTCGCTCTCTCTCACCTGTTCAGGTGTTCCTGCAGCAAGTCTAGTCGTTGCTCCATTTCCCCAAACGTGATGTCACTTTCGCAGTCGGCTCCGCCCTCTTTGTCCTGAGATTGTGCTGAGTCATCAGCGTTCCCACAAGGCCATTCTTCAGCACACACATCTGGGGACACACACAGGCCCAGCGCTATTAATTACAGCCATAGAAACAGAAAATAAGCAGAACACTCGTATTATATTTAAACACAGAGTAACACAAACAGAGGGCCAGATGTATGTACGAGTGCTGGCACAGCACAGTATGCACCTATAATTCATCTGATTTTAATGTTTGATTTACTAAGACTGCAGCTTATCACACAAACTACATGTAACCCTGTCCACTAAAAGCTCGCTTGTAAGGTACACAGTGAAATAACAGAGCCATCAACCAGCTTGAGATAAAACAGAACATCACATTCAGTGAAAAAGAATACTAATAAATGTATGACTTTCCATCCCTCCCACAAAAACTTTGTACAGGGGTGTTATTTTTATTTTTTCTAGCAAGGAAAATAGAGCTTGTGAAGCACAGACTATGCAGCATGCTGCAGCCACATCCTAGGACGTTTCATGCCACGCATCATATGCATCTGAGAGTTTAAACAGTGTTATTCTGATGGTAAATATTCTTTCAGCATGTGTTTGAGGCTTGTGCTGCCGTCTCATCGCCGTGTCTACTGGCATTGTTAAGTCTCTCAACTACGTCTTTTGAGACACTAACTCTGTCTGGTTTAACAAAAATAGACACACAACTGTCTGCCACAAATAAATCAAACAGAATATGTAATCATTTGCATGTCTAATATCTCCATACACCTTTCATGCAATTCTCCCATGTTTTGTGCAGCTTTTCTTCAAACGCATTCTCATGCCAGTTTAATACACAACACTCTGACATACTGCAATTTGTGCTTAAAACTGGTTCAAAATGCCTAGTACATTGGGCCCAGACTGTCCTGTACAGTTTCACACAAGCATGCGTTGATATTCATACAGCAATTTCACTCAGAATCATCAAAAACAGTTTTCCCCAACAGCTGCAGAATCTTTTGGCAAGGTGCATAAATGTGCTGATGTGTATACCCATATCTCCATTTTTGTTTTTCAGTTTTTGGTTATAATTTAAAAATGCCTGTTGTCCTTTACATTGTGTGTACATTTCATCAAGAATGGACCAAAAGAAACGGCCCAAAATGACTTGGAAAAAAGTATGGTAACTTGCAGCTTGTATTTTATTTTTCCTGTAAAGCTATCATTTTGGAGATACAGAGTTTTCTTCCGACAAGAGCGATATACATGCAAGTGTGTGTATACTGGAGCCACTATGGTACATTATTACTTACAGTCTAATAGTTTAACTGTAAAACATGCATTACAGCAGGCATTGAGAGAGAGTGAGTGAGAGGAACAGAGAGAGAGCTTCCTGCAGCGAGTATAATGGTGTGCAATGCTCTGCAGCTGTTCAGATAGACAGCCCTGAGTGATAATAACAGTGTTCAGTGCTTAAGGAGCTCCACACTGAGACACAAACTCATGTTTAAGAGCAGGAGACGCATTTAACACCTCTAGCGAAACCTTCATAAAGCCATAACTATAATGATCACTTACAAACCAATAATCACTGCATCATTCTTAGTCCTGTTGACTTTTTCATGTTTGTGTTTGATTTATGAATGTGTGGCAATACCACTGTAAAACGCTGTGTTCCCAGCACAGTCCATAGTGTGCGAGTCAGTGAGGGTGCTGAGGTTCAGAGGGAGGGAGTGGCCCAGCACCCCTAAGCCCAGCTTTCTCTTCTCTTCTTTTTCATCCTCCTCTTTCTCGTCTCTCCTCTTCTCCTCTTCCTCTTCCTCCCCCTCTTCCTCTTCATGCTGGAGGGGGTGCGCATCTATATCTCTCCCACTTTCTTTCTCTGCCTCTCTCTGACGGCTTGGGGTGCCTGAAGGAAGAGACAGAATGTACTTGGCTATGGTGACAAATGCAGACATGTATATGTCTAAATGTCATTCTGCTTGTCACTGTCCATCTGATCATAGTCCAGAGAAAAAGTCAGGGAGGGAGTTAGCGAGAGAGAGGGAGGGATAATGAAACTTTGTAGGAGAGCTAATGTTACATACAGAAGAGGAGATGAATTGGCAGGGATTAACTAACTCAGGGACAGGTCATACAGGGACAGACAGAGGAGAGCTCCCTCTATAGGTTGATAAAGCATCCTGCACCCTTATATTCCTATCAGTTACGACAGACTAACAGCAAGCAGCTGATACCAACTGCCACCATAGCAACTGGCTGAAACCAAGAAAGAAGACATGAAAGGAGAGGGGCGGGGAAATAAAGGAGAATGTAGGGAGGAAAAAAGGAAAAATTAAATGGGAAGTCTTTGAGTGCTTGGATTGATTTTCTCTTCATGTGAAATATGGAAATGAAGGGAGGATGAAGATTGGATGAAGGCACAGCTTTACCTGCAGATGGCTTGCTCTTAAAGCAGGCTTGAGACCTGCTGTTCTCTTCATCCTGGTCTGAGTCACTCACTGCAGTGTACAGATTCCTCTGGCGAACAGTAGTGAACTATATAGAAAAGGATCGTAATAATTAAATAAATAATAAATGTATATTATATGCAGTAAATACACTTATTAAACAAAACATTATATAGCCCATTTTTATAGTTTAACAGGTTTACAAAGTTCTTCACTGGAAGATTAAAACATTGCAATAATAATAAAATTGCCATATATTTTAAAACTTTTAATCGAAGAGAGATCATTTTCAACAAGCCAAAGCCCATGCAAAAGCCGTAATGACTGATAAAAAGCCGTTTACTGTCAGTGTCAGAACAGTACAGTACAGTTTAATGTTGAGATGCAGTTCTACCTTTGCATTGTCATCACGCAGGTTGAATGTGAGATCCAGGTTGGACCAGAAGTAGTCTGCAAACTCTGGGTACATGTCCAGCACCTCCAGCAGCTCCTCTCTTTCCAGAGTGTGGAGATCACAGTAGCTGAGTGCCCGCACATCAGCGTTGGCTTTTCCAGGCTTGGCGTAGAGGTGAATCATCTCACCAAAGATGTCGTTTTTGCCTGTGCCACAAAGAACACAAGAAAGAAGGCTTGAAGGAGGAAGGAATAATGAGAAAAGACAAAACTGTACTCTTTTGTTTGAGTCAACGCTCTTGTTTCCAAATAGTGTCAGCTTCAAATAACATATTCAACAAACTGTAGCAAGTATGTAGTAAAAATTTAAAGAAGCCCACAGGTTCCTCTTTACCTCGAAACCGAATACAGGGGGAGAAAGACATATGCCTGTTAGCTTCTGGCTACCACATTAACGTATTAGAAGACAGCAATGGCATGTCCAGCCATCTTGGTGGACATCACTCTTATACAGTATTTCAGTTGGTGGAACTACAAGAAAACAGCTAAACAATTCTATGTTTGATTTGATTTTGCTATATTATAAACTATAGCATTTGATTTGTCTGTATATACAAGAAACTGTTACTGCTGCTAAGAAACCAGTCTGAATGGATAAAGCAAAACGTCACTATGTCAGTTTCAAATATGATTTTATATATTTAGCACTGCAATTCTTAATGCCAAAGCACAATTCAGGAACACTGATTATTTGTACTGTCTTGAAAACAGTATTAAACCATATTGAATCAAACCATGGATTTTGACTAATCATGCCTTTAAGTTGCAAGTCAGTCAGCGATAGCTATGGGGTGTGACCAGACAATGGCACATTTCAAGTGATCATCCAAACCTAGTGAGTGAATTCTGGCATTCACTGACTAAGACTCATGTGTCCTGTTGTTCTGAAACACGGGCTGACAAAAAGGCCATGGCCTGACATCTCATTTTACAAACCGACAGCACATCAGAGGTCAGAGTGGACCAAGATAAACAGTGGCCATCTGGACTGCTGCCACCTGTCACCGAGTAGGCTCAGGATCATGGCTGGGGTGACAGAGCTGGTAATCCAGAGATCCATAGGGTTTACAGCAAAGTTTCTTATGCCAAGTTTGCTGTGGCCACTACTGAAGCAGTTTGGGCATGTTGATGTAATACACACTGGACTGGTGGTAATAAGTGCTGCCATGTAATAGAGTGTTTGTCTGTGATATCTCATAATAGATTTCTGCTGATAATGAAGTTTCTGCTGAAACCCATGAGCACATATATGAAACAGTAGAAGCTTCTCTCAGCAATTCTGCAAGTTTGCAGAGTGATTTTGCTGAGTTGCATATGCGTATGTGTGTGTGTTACAGCGTCCCCTCGTTCTTTTCCCCTGGCCTTATTATGTCGCTGCTGGCTTGCTCGGAGAATGAGAAATGGGCCGTTTAAATTCGGCTTACCCTGCCCCACCTTGTGTGTGTCTGTGAGAGAAAGACAGAGAGAAAGTGAGAGATTGTCCCAAAGAGAGTGTGTGCATAAGTGTTTGTGTGTTACTGACAGATATAAATATAACTGTTAATAATTTTGAAAAACAACTAGTCTTTGTGGCCACTCCATCATTTTGAGCTGACAATCGGGAAATTTAATGAATAACTTCATGCACCATGTCTTCATGCTCACTGCTTCCCAATCCCCTTTTCTGAACTCCTCTTTTGTAAGCACTGTCTCTCTCTGAGGTATTCTGAACATATCCTGCTAAAAAAGAGTTGCTTGCCCACTAAGTGTGTTTGTGTTTACAGTAAATTGCAGTCACAGCCCATTTTCTACTGACTGTTTTAAATCTGACTAGAATAAACAAAAAGCCGTAATAGAACAGAACCCAAAAATCTTGACTTCGGCAGTCCAGCAGGTGGCTGAGTCTAAAGTAGGCCTGACATGACAATAGGGACAGCTGAAGGCAGTGACATGAGTCAAAAAGTCATAACCTATTATGGTACTATCTTTGTTATTTTACTTGCTACAGTAAAAGCCGGATGCTTATGAGCATCAGCCTGAACAACAGTATGCAGTAGGTCATGTTCTTAATTTATTTTCTTGAATGACAAGGCGTGAAGCAAGCATGGAGTACCAGAAGAACTCCTGGTGGGCCGCTCTAGCTGTTGGACATGCTGCTGGTCCACAGACAAAAAGACACAGTCCAAAGTAGAAACCAAATGTACGGAGGGAAGAGAAAAATGATAGGAAATGGCCAAATGTGCACCTTTAAAAAAAGGTGGAGAGGGGGCTGAAAGATTATGCAAAAATCACTTGAGGCAGTAAAATGCGAAAAGATCAGGGCACTATTTGAAGCAGTAGTACTAGTAGTAGCAGTAGTAGTGAAGTACAACATCTTGTTTTCAAATGACAATGTTGCTTATTATCCTGGTGCACTGACTAAGAAAGCTTGTCAACTAACAGCTACACTGGTAACAGGAAGGGCTGAGTTGAAATTTCAGTTATACAGACAACTGACCAGCTATTTTGGTACTTGGATTATTAGTTAGCTAGAGATAAAAACTCATCTAGATGCTGCTAGCTAATTAACTGTGTTTTACACCGTGCTGTTCAGAACTACTGGTCACTGTGAATGCTGGCAAGAACCTCAGCATGTCTAGAGAACACAGAGTGTTCCTCTCTGCCAAACCACCATGCAAGCACCTGGCTGGTTGACATGTTGCTTAGCAACGAAAGAGGCGAGAAACCATGCTGGCCGTCCTTTCCAATGGCAACACGGCCAAATGTGCTCCCAAGAACTCTTTGCTATGGTGCACAGTACAGCTACAACTCAGCCTGAACTGAGCTAGAAGGCTACCTCTGCCTTGGACAGCAGGACATGAAGAACATGTTCTTTAAGTGTTTTTTTTTTTTTCCACCCTTAGGCTGTAAAACCAGACAACTGTTATAACACCAGCCCTCAAACACAACCAGGTATACAAGAGATTATATCATTATGTCTAGATTATTATTTTTATTGTATGACAAGTAAACAACTGCAGGCTATGTAACTGTTCAGATTGTTTTTTTTCTCATTTTTCTCATTTTTTGTTTGTTTTTCCTTAAGTGCTTTCACTAGAAGTCTGCCATTTCTGAAGTTTGACACAACATTACATCACAAATTCTACTCCTGTGCAGTAGCTGTAAACCGAGCAGCGGAAACAAACCCAGCTCAGGCCCAGATACTGTCAGCTTCCATTACCTGTCCCTTTTATTATGGATTATAATGTTAAACTTTTAAGTTTTAATGTCCACAGATTGAGACATAGATGCAAGTTAACACCGAGAGCGTTAATGAAAACATTCCTGCATTCACGATTATTTCCGCATGCAATATGTGCATAACAAAGTCTTGTTTTCGGGGTAGGTTATAAAAGTAGGTAGGTTATTTTGTGATTTTTGTTAGAAATACTTCAAAAATAACATTTTTAAAGGAAAAAAGAATTTAATAAGTTCTCTCATTGACTGAGGGGGTGTAATTAGGGTAAGTTCCTAGCACACCTCACAAGCCAGTACTGGCCCATATTAGTAGAACGCATTAATTAGAATTAATCAAATAAAGGACCTATTTTCACCATGCATTTATTTCACTGTATTGTGAGCAGATTACTGTAGGATCACTCCAACCACATTTGAAGGTGGTCAGAGGTCTTGACTACATGTAATGTAGGTGTAGCCAGAATGTATTTTCATTATCTGTATACAATTACATGAGCGGATATTCATCTGCTGACCACTGACTAGCAAGTGAGAGAATAAACAGCAAACAAAGGATGGAGGATATGCAAGACTAAATCAGTCCTAAACCAAGTGCCTTTATGCACTCCAGGCCAAAGAAGGCATCCATGCTAAGGTGGTCCACTGCATAAAGAACAAAATGTTCATTTCAAAAATTTTCATAGCAAAAACTGCAGACATGTTTAAATTTCTATGTTAGTGTCTTTATTTAGTAATTAATCCCATCAGTATCTGCCTCTGTGTCAGTCTCAGTAGACACAGACACTCTTAATTTACTAGTCTTACTGTGTTTCTTTACCACAATTTTCACTTGTAATTACACCTCAGCAAAAGAGCATCATTTGCTATTCACAGTGGTACTTTTTTTTCATTTGTTTACTCAAACTACTTGGCCATAAAACCAATTCTGATTATGATATGAAACTCACCCAGAATGGCTACTACTATGTCATCCTTCAAAATCTCTATAGATCCACGGGCCAGGAAGTAGAGAGCTGTGAGCACATCCCCACAATGTACCAAGGTATCACCCGGCGGGGCGTGAGTGGTCTTAAAGCGCATGGCCAATGCTCGTAAACACCCTTTACTGGCTCCCTTGAAGGCTTTGCAGCTCTGGAGCAAAGACTGATTGAGATGCAGACAGATATCAGCCTGCAGACACTCCGGGAAACCCTTCAGCACCTGCAGAGAGATAGATAGATCCATGTGGAGGAGAGAGATAGGACAGTTAATGCAGGCATTCTGAAAAGATGGCAGAGCTCAGCATGCACCTGCTTCAGACCGTTCAATTCTAAGTAAAAGCTATACACCCTTTATCACAGTACTTTCTTCGGAGAGGGAATTTCTGGCCTTAATAAGGTTTGGCTTTGTTTTGTTTCTCCAGTTGACAGAGTTGAAAAAACAGAGATTAAGGAAATGAAAGACACAGCACAATTGCCATTTGTGTTGTCCTTTGGTTTTCAAAACTTTTCTCTTGTCTGTATAAGGTTTTTCTGTTTATGTTTTAAAGTATAATTTTATATTAAAGAACCCACATCCTAAATTCTTGATCTTAATTTTACCTCATCAGGTCCCTTTATAAAGTTTGTGTGGTTATATGTATCAAAAACAAATGTAACTTGTTCATATATGAGCATTTTCTCACCTCACTGTATCCCTTAATTAAACAGGCTGTTTTTGTTACAGTGCCTTGAAGACATATGTAAATAACTTCTGTTCTAATTGGCTGCAGGTCAGGCCTATACTGTGCCTCATTCAAAAAACAGTCCAGGCTGAACACTCTTTATATGTTCAGGATGTATATCTGGAGTTAAACTGCAGTAGACAGAATAGGCAGATTTAAGCCAATGTGTGGGTTTTGGTGACCTCACAAAAACTAAGAGTTACAAACAAGCTGCTTTTGTAGCTTAGTTTCCATATAAGAAATGAATGGACTGGAGAATGGACAGAAAATTACATTTTAACAGTGTATGCATGCTACATGAAACTATCTCACTTAAAATAGTAAATAAAATCTGCCTTCTCATGATATGGAACCCTTAATTAGCAAAAAAAGTGTTTAAAAGAAATTTTAAATTCTGGACTTACCTGTGAACCAGATCCTACAATTTACATTCCGCAGTACAGCAGACTGGCATAACACCCACACTCACGGTTACCGCTCTGGCTAAAGAAAGGTACGCTGTGAATAGTACTGATTTGTTCGTTTAGAACGTGCCTATGGTTGTATGTTACTACAACATATGGTTGTAGCATGAGAAGAGACAGTATGACTATAAGACAGGAGAGAACTTGAGTGGCTTCTAATTTGAGCCAAAAGGCTAAATCCCCTTTTTGATGAAAAGAGATGACAAACACAGGGAGGAGATGGGGCAGTGTTGAGGTACAAAAAAACTTTGGGAAATGGAAAGTAGAGATGGAATTTTATAGGAAGTTACATTGGGAGGAGGAGCTTCAGGCATGGTCCTCCTCGCAAACATTAGTCCTGCATTTTGAACTAATGGTGAAATGGTGTCTAGCACATGACCTTCAAAACAAGTGCCAAGTATATGTATATTTTTATACTTTTGTTGGAAGAAGGCTGTGTGACAACACCTTTAGTACTAGAGCAAGACAGAGGAGATTTGGAAAGGAAAGGGTTAACATCATTTGGCAAGTGCAGGTGTCAGCAGCAAGTTCACAAGTGGCAGTGCAAATGGCACCATGCCAGCCTCAATGCCCTCTCCAGCTGGCCTTGTTAATGAAGAATCTGCTTAATGATTCTCCTTTAGATTCTGTTCAGCTGACATTACTGTTAACAGTGTGCAGAAATCATATTTCAGTTTAAACACATAAGTCATATTTGGATGTAACACTACACATGCATTATATATAATAATACCACAGTAAACACACATAATGTACACAGCATAGAAGACAACTGACATCACTCAGTCTAACAAACTAGTGCTGTATGATGTGAGGCAAACATATTTAATATATTCTCTGAACAGTTATTTGTACCTCCTGTTCTTACCGGAGTATTGAAATCCCAAGGACGCAGACAAGAGAGAGACAGACACAGATCAGCTTGAAGCAATAAATACTGTTACAACCTCACAATCTAATAACAGAAATTCAGTGAAAGATGTATGACTCATGCCAATTGTGATCTAGTTTTAGAAGGGATAAAAAAGGGACCTGAGAACAAATAAATGCACAAACATGAGCACACACATTCTCTCGCTCATATACCATGTTCATGTCGATGCCATTGGTGTAAGTCCATGCGTGTTGGAAATATTCCTCCAGTCTCTGCCTGAGCGGGTTGGGAATCTGGTGGAAGCGGATGAACTCTTTAACCCGGAGCATCTGCAGGTGGTAGCGTGCTGTTCCTGAGTACAGCCGCTGGATGATGGCCGACACGTTTCCAAAGATGCTGGCGTACATCAGGGCTGGGAGCAGAGGTCAAGAGAAGGGATGATTAAGATTATTCCCAGAGTTTACAGGAAAATGTAAAACTTGTTTGTACTACTTAAAACAATGTGAAACACTGCTAAATTCTGATTAACTACAAAAATAATAAGGATGACAACCAAGTGTACCCCTCCACCCACACCCCCTTGCACTAGCCACTTCATTAAATGGCAGCCTCTTTCTCTGGAATGTCCACTCAGCAATTTTTATTATTACTATTATACTGTTATCTATAATGGTCTACATATCATTTGCACCAGGCTACACTGATGTAATGGTTTACTCAGCATTATTCACATGCTAATACATTACACTCTCTGCCTCTTGTCCTATATATTTGTTATCCAAGATTTATTGTGGCACTTTGAGCCTAGTTTTGCACTACTGCAGACTACTGGACCATCTTGTTTAATTGTAGCATGAACAATCCATGTGAACCCCACATTTCTTCTACACAGTCTTGGTCACTGGTACTGTTTTGTCTTCAAACCTTTATTCATGTCAGCTCTAAATTGGAGAGATGATTCTTGTTGCTACTCACATCCTATAAGCATGACACAGATGGAAAAGATCTTCTCTGAGTTGGTGTTCGGGGAGACATTTCCGAAGCCCACACTCGTCAGACTGCTGAATGTAAAATAGAGCGCAGTGACATACTTGTCTTTGATCGATGGACCCGAAGAGGGGTCACTGTAGTTGTACTGTTTCCCGATGGACATGCCCAGGTTGTCCAGCCAGCCAATGGTGTGCTCCAGATAGGGCTTCTCTACATTGCCAATGGCATACCATATACAGGCCAGCCAGTGAGCAATCAGAGCAAATATACACATAAGAAGCATAAGAACTGCAGCACCGTACTCCGAGTAACGGTCCAGTTTACGTGCCACGCGGACCAATCGCAGAAGCCGAGCTGTCTTCAGCAGACCAATTAGAGTTGTAGTCTGTAGGGGAGGACAGAAGAGTGAAAACATAACTTTCTTTAAATCTTCATACTGAATCCATAAACTCATTTCTGACCCTCTACCCTCTACTTTTCTTTTTTAGGTTGAAAATAATAAGTATATTCATAAAATAATAACATTATAAAATGTTTAATAGTAATTTTGTGTAATGCCAAACTTTCATGAGTATAAATCAATACATTTAATTTTATTGATTTTATTTTATAACTGTATTCTTGTTGCCTGTCAAGGGTGTATCCAGCCTTCCGCCCTATGATCACTGGGATAGGCTTCAGTACCCCCATGACCCAGAAGGATAAACGCTTTAGAAAATGTCACTAACAAGGTATTTATGAAGTTTGTCAAATCTTTGCATTTAAGGATTAAGTATTTTTTCTTCTTAAACTAAAATGAGTTTTAAAATGAGCTAAATTGATTTAAGCAGAGCAGAGAGGTCACTAAATGGTGTAGTGTTCAGCCTGTGAACATTTGCATTTGAAGGACAGTGTCTAAAACGGTAGCGGTTAAAGGTGGTCCAATTGAAAACTGATATCAATTTCCACCTAACACAAGTACACAAACATATCTCACCTCCTCTGACCCTGATCCGAATATGAGAAGGTCAAAGGGAATGGCTGCCACCATATCTATGAGGAACCAGCCTTTAAAATAGTGCACTGCGATTTTGGCTGGGTGACTGACAACCTCCTCGTTGGTGTTGACATATGTCGTGCGGAAGTTGATAAGGATGTCCACGATGAACATGATGTCCACAATCAGGTCCACCACATTAAGTGGGCTGCAGGAGTAGCCGCACTCACGCCTCTTCTGCTCCTCTAAGTCGTTGAGCAGAAAAGCGGCACTGTAGGGTGTGAAGATGGCTGTGTAGATGACCAGCAGCAGGATCAGCCAATCCCACACTGCCTTGAAGGGGCTGTAATGCAGGATAGTGAACTTGTTGATTCGTGGTGTCTGGAGCTTGTATTCTGGAAGCACATCAGCGCCTAGCGACAACACCTGAGGTGGAGAGAAGGGAGAGTGTAACCATGGCTACGCCTCTACACAACGCCCAATCAACTGCAATGTTAGCAGCATGGCAACCATGGCAACGATGAAGTAAATGCAACATGAAGAGGAGAATTATGTAGTCACTGGTACCTGAGGCACAGCAGGAAAAATATCATGTTAATTAAATTAAAATGTGACCCACATTCCTGTCATCTATTGTGGGGAAAAGGTCATAACAGCATTTTAAGACATTTTAATCTGAAACTATGCATTGACATTATACTATACTATGCATTATAAACATGAATATGTGTTTAAAAAATCTTACATACATCATAAAGCAGAAAAAGAGACTGGAAAAAACTCAAACTTAAAATAAATCAAATGTTAATTATAGACAGTACTGTGCAACTGCCAGAGACTATCCTACAATTATTTAACTTCCAGCCAAAATAGCTATTAAGTACAAGTTATTATTTTTTCAGATGCCATTTATGGGAAAATAATCCACTTTTATAAAGGAGGGTAAAGTCAAAGGAATAACAGGTGAAAAAACAGGAGTTTCCAAAACTGGAGTTCAAAATTTTATTCAAAGACATGATGACACTGGAACCCTTGCCAACCTGATAGACCTCCAAAACTGTCACTATAAGATAAACAGTCCTTAATGCTTTCATCTTTGAGAGAGAGAGGAGAAGGATGCAAAGGGTGGACACAATAAATAATGGACGGTTTAACATATTTAGTTTGTTGAGGTGTTTGTGTACTCATCTGTTAAATATGTGCTTTCCACTTTTTATTCTGGCACTGAAACATTAAAAATTAATGAATAAAACTTACATTTGATTGGAAATTAAAGGTGCTAAATACAACATTTTAAACATTAAAATAGCGTCAATTTGCTATGTAATGTGTGTATGCATGTATGTGTTGTGTGTGTTGTAATCAGAGCATCTTTTTTGCTTTTTTTTTTTGTTAGTTCTGCCCTGTGAATTTGTTGGCCCTCCCCATGTCTTGTTTTGCCCTCCTTGAGAGACAAAGACAGTGGCCATCCAAAGTGCAAAGTGTAGTAGGAACGTTCAGAAGAAAGCAACCTTCCAAATCTACCTCCTCTTTAAAGTTGACAAAACTGAAGTTGGCTTCCTTTTTACATTTTCCCATTCCATCTAAAATTGTCCTACAGTTCCACTCTTCGCCTGAGGTGCCGGAATTTAACTGCTGTACCACTTGAGATGGAACAAGAAAATTCGAACAAGAAGATGGGGAAAAGGAAGCTGAATTCACTTTCAAGAGAGTTGAAAAGCATGAAAAAAGATGAGGAGGTTGCTTTGTTTGTCAGGTGGGCGACATTGACTTATTTTTGTTGTTTCACAGAACCAGTAGGTCAGGTCTGTTTTGTCCTGTAGCAGCAACTGTAGCAGTCTTTAGAAGTTTGTTAACCCAGTCAACCTAGCTAAAGTTAGTGACATTATTTGCTAAATTTGCTCTAACATTATATCATGGGATTTGTCCATACAACATTTGCGGAGCATTTTAAGGCCACAAAGATCTAAAAAAAAAAAAAGTTTTCTAGCCTAGTATCATTTACCTTAGCAATGTGCATCCATTACTTTGGGGAAAGTATTGACAGTATTTCTTCAGAACTGTATACTGTATCTTTAAATAAATGAACAATGGTCTCTGACTTTTGCACAGAGCTGTAAATTATATAATAAAAATCGAAACAGCAGTAATAACAATATCAAATGTCTTTTTCAGTTTTTCTACTCGTTGGTTGCAGTGACAAACCTGTGTGTCCTGGTGTGTATGAACATGCCTAATTTTCCCCGAACACCTTGGCTAAGGCGTATATAAAGCTGCTATGGTCTGGGCACTTAAAGTGTTTGACAGCGTGTGGGAGGGGATCCTTTAGGACAGTCCCAATGTAACACTGATAATTACAATAGCCATTCTCCCCTCAACTACAGAGCGAGAGAGAGAAGGGGGAAGAGAGAGAGAGAGAGAGAGAAAGAGTGAGTGAGAGAGAGAGAGAGAGAGAGAGAGAGAGAGAGAGAGATGAGGGAGATGGAGAGAAAGAAAGACAGAGAGAGAGAGAGACAGACAGAGATTCTGAAGGCATGGCAATTACTGTCACAGAAAGCAGGAGGAAACTGTCAGGAATAGGATTGTCCTCTCATCCCTCCTTCTCTCTGTGTGCTTCTCTTGGAATAATCTGCAGTCTTTGGCAGTAAAGAGGTCAAAGGTTGTGCTTTAAATAGACTCTTCCCTCTGATGAAGCACTGCAAAGGAGGAAGTGAAAATGAGTAGGCACATCATCTAATTATGCACATGACCTATCACGAGTCTGACCGCCTTCCATTCCCAACCTGATCAAAGGCTTCTTCATTGTTGTGGCTGATATGATATGATCTGTTATGATAAACTGCTTTGTTACCAGAATAGTAACAACTGTGAATAAATACGGTATATGTCTTTTCATCACTTAACAAACTTTTTTGAGGAGAGTGTGTCTGAAAGGGTACACTGTGTGTTTGTGTGTGGTGGGGCTACTTTATGCTGTGGATAAATAAATAATTCTGATTTAATAATTAATCACAAATTCTATGCCGTAATTGAGCCCTCTCTTTCAAAATAACTGAAAGCCTCTGAATCTGTGGCGCATATGCATGTGTGTGTGCGTATGTGTGTACATGTTTATCAGATTTTCATTGCTACTCAGCATGTATGTGGTAATCTGTGCATACTGTCTTTCCTCTAATGAATCTTTCATTGCAAATAATCACATATGAAAATCTCCTGCCTCAAGAGTTTTTAGACATACACTCACCAAGCACTTTCTTAGGAACGCTTCCTTGTATCTATACTCACTGACTCACTGAGTGCTTTGTAGTTCTACAGTGAAAGACTATAGTCCATCTCTTTCTTAGCATACTTTATTAACCCCTTTCACCCTGTTCTTCAATGGTCAGGACCCCTACAGGACCACCACAGAGCAGGTATTGTTTGGGTGGTGGATCATTCTCCGCACTGCAGTAACATTAATGTGGTGGTGGTGTGTTAGTGTGTGTTGTGAGTGGATCGGACACAGCAGTGCTGCTGGAGTTTTTAAACACCTCAGTGTCACTGCTAGACTGAGAATAGTCCACCAGCCAACAATACCCAGCAAACAGTGTCCTGTGGGCTGCAACCTGTGACCTCTGATGAATGACTTGAGGATGACCAATACAATGCAGTAACAGATGATCTTTTGTATCTGACTTCACATCTACATGGTGGAACAACAAGGTACATGTGTCTAATACAGTGGGCAGTGAGTGGAAACAGTGTTTAAAAACTCCAGCAGCACTGCTGTGTCTGATTCACTCATACCAGCACAACACACCACCACCACATCAGCGTCACTGCAGTGCTGAGAATGATCCACCATCTAAATTATACCTGCTCTGTGGTGGTCCTGACCATTGAAAAATAGGGCGAAAGGGGGCTTACAGATGAACTACTGTTTGAAATTGCAGAACTACAAAGTGCTCCTGTACAGAAAGTGGAGAAGTGGAGATGATAAAATAGACAATGAGTGTAGGTATAAGGAAGTGTTCCTAATAGTGCTCAGTGAGCATATTTTGAAGCTCCCTTTTACCTGTTCACTACTGAATTTTTTTTCGCAAAAAGGTAGATGAATGCAACTCAGATGAATTCACGTACAAACCAAAGTGGTTGTGTGGTTTACGTGTAACTTCCCATTTTGCTATATTATTCAAATACAATTAAATAATTACTCAGGATGTACATTCTGATTAATTGTAAAATTTGAGTGTGTTTAAGATATAGTGAATGGATCATTTATCTTTGGGGGAAAAAAAAAACATTAACCCTCTGGGGTCCACAAACTTGTCTACAGGTCAAATTCAAAGTTTTTATACATGCTTCTCTTTCTTTTTTATTTTTTGTAAAATACTATTTGAGGAGGACTAGGAAATCAAGATGCTCAGTTTTGTTGGAGGCTAACGTCAGACTCAACCCCAATGTTTGGAAGGCTCGTCTTGAGACCAGCGAGGCCTCCTGTGTAGCTGGAACAGTCAGTTTTCTCAAACCTGTGGAAGGTCATGGGAAACACAGTGTGTTAGGCAACGGGGCCACTGGCTCCTGGGCAGCTTCCATGCTGAGCAGAGGTCACCTGACCCAGGCCAGACCTCTGAAACTAACACTGGGGACTTTTATGATAACACTCGCACCTATGGATCCCACCACCTCTTCAACCTAAACTCACCATCAGCAACAGATTCAAAGTACTTCTCTCTTATCCCCTGCTCATCCCTTCACCAATTTTTCAGTAACTGGTGACTCAGTTGTGCAGAACGTGAACTTGGCTGCAGCTACAGAGCTGTTGTAAAATGGTCAAACAACTTCCAGAGTTGTAGTTTCTGGCCCACTGCCAACATTTAGAAGAGGAAAGGAGATTTTTCGCAAGCATTATGCTCTATACGAGTGGCTGAAGAGGTGGACTGAGGGCAATAATTTGGGTTTTACTGACAATTTGAACACTTTTTGGGAAAGACCTTGTTCTGATAGAGATGGACTGTACCTAAAAATGTTTTCACACTTGGGCCATTTCAGCATCTGAAGTGGACTCAGACTGCTGAGTCATGGTTTATTTTGCATATGTGAACATGTGAACAATGAACTTAGACCCCTCCAAACGGCCCCAAAAAATAAACCGAACTGAGACCACCTCTCGAGAGGTAGTTTGTTTTGTGGCTCAATTAATTTGTGCATTTTAAAAACAAAACGGCCCTAGTCCATTTTAGCTTTGCTTTATGGTAAAGACCTCGAGGCTCAGCAAACACACAATGACAGTCTTCAGCAGGTTAAACAGACCAAAGATCATTTTCTACTCAGGATAAAGTCTGTCCATGATCTGAGACAGACAGCAGCGCTGACGTAATGGCCACCAGAGCCATTTTTCCAATTTCCAACTTCGGCCAATCATTTCAGCACGGCCAATAGGAAAGCAGCAAGCGGGTCTGGTGGTTCTTCTCGTCACCTGATAGGTCAGATTTATCAGAGATAAATGTGCACACCGCGATTGATTTGGAAAGGGTCCAAGTTCTAATGGAGTGGTCTGAAAGAAAAACCGACCAGAAAGAAAACCGAGTCCTCTTTATAGTTAATTTACATTGTGAACACAAAAAGAACTGAGGCCATTTGCAGTTGGTTCGCTTCCTGGTTCACTTTACAGAACTCGGTTTGGTTCTTTTAAAACTAACTATATGTGAAAACACTGTACGTTACCACACCTCTACATTTTTATAAACAAACTATATAAAGGCCATCAGTAAATTATGACGTGAAAATAAAGAAGTAAACAAAATTGACAGCAACTCTATTCAAACTACAGTCAGTAAGCACTTGCAATGCAGCACATACTACAGAACTAAAAGGAATAAATACTTGAAGTTAGTTGTTTGTAACCTTTGTAAATGTTTGTAAATTTTCAAAAACCTTTCAAAACCTGCCAGATTGTATGTGACTCATATCCAGAGTTATAACTCTATGAAGAAGGGTTGACAAATACATCAACTGCAAAATGAGCAGATATGTGCAAGTGGTTGGATTTGTGTGCCTGTCTACATTTTGTGTTTCCGCTAGGGACTTAACCATCATATGGAAACCCTTCATTCTCAATTTAGTCAGCATCTGAGACACGTGAAATGACACATAAAGTTTACAACTGCAACAGCGACAGCAACAAGACGGGGTTTATAAACATGGGTTTATATCATGTTATATGCAAGCAACACTGATGATGCAAATTTAAGAACATATGCAAAAATATTAAAACCTTAAACCCCAGAAGGTTAAATGTAGGACTGTCGGCTTATATTTTAGGAGGCAGCACTGATGTTGCACAAAAATGTAGCAGCATATAGGGGTATATTAACACACTCAACACACACGTTAATGCATAGCAGAGCGAAATAGCTAAGTGTAAAATAATATACATACTTGCTAACATGAGTAAACTCGCCACATCCTATAGTCCTGTTATAACAGAAATTTCACTGAACAGTTAGTACATATATTTTCTCCTGTCTGTATCTTCCCGTGACAAAATGTGAGAAGTACCCAAATAGTGATTTCAGTATTTGAATACTGCCATCTTGATCGGTTAACCAAATACTTGATTACCCATGTACATCCTTTTCAATTACACATTTTAATTACTAAGTGAGTTATTCAATTAACTACATTCAATGTACTTTTTTCTATTGCATTTAAGAGCATTCTTATCCAATTCTTAGTATGTGTCTTAAAATCCTTCATATTTTTTCTTAGGAAAGCTTTGCTGAATCTGGTACGTGCCCTTAGGACTTTCTGTTTGTTTAGCTGTTAAATGGTAAAGACGTGACAAGAAGCAAACCATTAACTGTTCATCAAATTCATAATCTTCTTTCTGTTTGTTTTAATGAATGATGAATGAGAAGTAGCATTAATTTATAAAATTATATAAAGGAGGCCAACTTGTTAAAGAGAAAGAAAATCATGATAAGCACAAAGGTTGGGTGTGTAGGCAGCCACCATTGGTTTAGATGCCAAGGTGTAGTTTAATGACTGTCCAATTCTTTAACTTTGATAAAAACACTTAGAGTTGAAGAGATAAAATCAGCCATCTGTGTGTAATAAATGCCATCTGCTTAGTTACAGGCAACACTATTACTGTGGCAAACAAACAAATACAGTAGAAAATATGGGTGGGTGGGGGATTGGAAGAGAGATGGAAGGTGTGTGTGTGTGTGTGTGTGTGTGTCTAACGGTTTATTTATTGCTCTCGACTCTGTTAACCTGAAGACATGTCAGCAATGTGTAGATTTAGCAGCATCCACTGAATAAATGCTGACAGTGCCTTGACTGTCTATTATTAACTGCCCACAGCTTCCCTCAATGTCTCTCATAGTTGGAGGAGGGGTTCGTGGGTAATGGAGCTCATTTTGCAGGTTGAGATTATATACATAGCCTACAGTGTGCAAGCTATTGCAGAACACTGTGATTTGAATTTTAGGGGTCAGTGGAGGCTGAATGGTATGTAGGGATATTAATGGCTTATCCCTCACAACCTGGCTAATTTCTCTTTAATCATTTTTATACTGTTCACAATATTAATACTCAAAATTATGGCTGCCAAACAAAACAATTCATTGCATTTGTCTTGTTAGATAAAATTTGACGATAAAGAAAGATTTTTCCATTTAAAAATGTTAGTCTTTAAGTGTTATATCTTATATAAGATAATCTAATCTTCCTCAGAATGCATTTATTTCTTTCAATAATTCGTTCTTAAAACATTCTTAACGCAAGATTCACATGAACTGAACATGAAGATCAAGTGAACACAGGTTGAATATGAAAATAGTGTGAGTACAGTTCCCGATTTTCATCACCAACGTCCAGTGTGAGCAGCAGTGACTGCATATTCCAACTCCTCCAAAATGGTAGCCCTCTCGCTCTCCTACTGCTACATCATGTCTTTTTTTCAGGGAAACTGGAGCTTTCCATTTTGCTATTCCTTTTGTTAGTTTACTTATCCATAGCTCTCCCATGAATACTGTACAGGGATGTCTCCTCAAGGCATCCTCAAGTGCCCACAGCCTCCCTCAGTGTCTCTCATAGCTGGGGGAGGGGTACATGGGTAATGAAGCTCATTTTGCAGGTTAAGGAGCTACACACATAGCCTACAGCGGGGTTTCTCAACCACTGGGCCGTGGACCACAAGTGGGCCGCGAAGCACCCTTCTGTGGTCTTCAGCCAACTACTGAAGAGGACCAGTGGTCCGCAGTGGGCCGGTGATGGCCATTTGTCATAAAAATCAGTGAAAAAACAACTGATTCAATAACAATGACATTTTCAAATAGTAAACAATATTTATATTAGCCATGCAGCATCAGTGAACAAAAACAGATTTGTAATTTTTTTGTCCCTTGCATCAAAAGTAAAAATTTAACTACACAACACCAAGGAACGTTATTTATGTTATTACACATTATTTTGTGTACTGTGATAAAATGGACAGGGGGTTACCCAGCTTGACCTCTCACCTGTGTGACCTTCTCGGTTACATTGTGTGTGCGATCCTTGACCTTTGGTGCGATGATGGTTTTCTCTGAGGAGGAGGGAGATGGGGGGCGTTTTTCGTTGTTTGTCTCGGAGAAATTCAGCGTGATGAGGGGAATCTTGTTGATGGTGCTGTATTTTGTGAGGTTCGAGTCAGACGTGGAGCCCAGTAGACTGCACTTGATCTGGTTAAACGGCCCTGGAGGTAGCACACAGACACATACACACTGGGTTTCAGCTCATGCTTTCTTAATGTTGTCTACTAAGAATGGCATGACAGTTCCCAGCTCTAAGTCTACAGCCCACATTTTAAAAACCGAAACACACCACCAACATGAACAAAAGACACCTCCACAATGCAGTCTTACTCTTTTGAAGGTGAAAACAGGATTTGAAAGAACAAACACAAAAATGACAGACAAAAAATGCATGCCAACACACTGACAAATAAGAAAAAGCTCAAGCCATACCCCCAGCCATCCAAGAGCGCGATACTAGCCAATTAGAAACAGCGAAAGAGAAAGGGGGAGGAAATTAAAGAGTAGTTCAGCTTGGGACAGATCAGACTAGCATCTTGGCCTTATAACACGACAGAGAGAATTACACCAACTGCAGAGGTTCACACTCTGAACCTCAACAAGGCAGGTTGTTAAATCACCACAATCACCTGAAATGAGAGACTATGGTTGTACTGAAATATGAAATGCACAACCAGGCCCTACAAAGCTGCCAGGGAGCTTCTAGAACGGTTGGCGTCTGTTCATGTTCAGGAGGAGAAAGTCTGACATAAATCCAGAGAAAATAAAAAGATGCAGCTGCAAAAGCTCATTCAGATGTCGGCAATTACAAAATGAAAGAATGGCCAGTGGTTTGCAAGTAATGTATTGAACATGCAAATTCACCTTAGTCTTACATACACATACAAAACATTACACACTCATAAAAACTGACCCATGGAAGCATTCACACATGGAACAAAACAATGCATTGCATTTATCCGCTTCAAATGTGTACATACTTTCCTCATAAATCAAATATATTACATCAACATAATTCTGCCTTTCCTTTTCCGTTTTTTTTATCTTGACTGATTATTGGCTCAATTTTTTTTCTACTAATTAATTCAATTCAATCTATTATTTTCTGCTAATACCGGCCTCATGCTAATACGTGATATCAGATCAGTGCCATCTGTAGTATTGGTGTAATATATTTTCTTCATGTTGAAATGATGTACACATGTGAATTAAGTAAACTGTATGCATCACTTTTGCAGTACAGTCTGACACACATGAGAATAGTCTTTCTCTCTCTCTCTCTCCCCCTCATATACACACATACACACACACACTCGCTCATATCCAGGCAGATATGTCATGTGCTTTCTATGATGCTGTGAGCAATAGGTGGTCTTAAATAACAGCATTCCGCTTATTCCAGCAGTGCATCACTTTTCATAACCAGCATTTGTTATTTGCCTTGGCATGCTTCCAGCAGGCAGGCAGGCACGTGCTTGTTACCACAGAGTTGCTTTGGGTACCTTTAATGTTACGACCATTGTCTGAGACAGCAGAAGAACAGTGTAGGAAAGACAGAAAGAGAGAGAAGGAAGGAGGGGACAGTAAAAAGTGAAGACAGAGTAGCATGGCTGTGTGATGGTAATGAGGTCTTTTGAGGGTTCAGTTAGGAAAGTGCACTTGAGTCTGCATGCATGCGTACATAGATCAGTATGTGTGTGTGTGTGTGTGTGTGTGTGTATATATGTAGAAGATTTCTGATTGCTTTGTTCTACTTCAATGTAATTCATTTATCTATTATAAGCAGACTGGTTTCAAAAAATCTTTTCACAATGTTTTTTTTTTCAATATCATCAACACTACTATCAATAATCACTGCATGCCTGTAAGCTCAATTTTAAGTCTGAATACAATTAAGAATCCTAAAGAAAAAAAAAAAAAAAACTGAATGTAGCTAGCCAGATAAGCTCTCCTGTCATGCTAATTTGTACTGCTGTGAGTGAATGGCTAAAGTTCTTCTCCCTCCCTAACTAATTGATTAAAAGGCACACATCCTGCACAGGGTGTGGAAGCAGCAGCTTTTCTAATTATAACCTTTTGCTGCTAATACTGGATTGAGGACAAAAATATTTATCAAAATACCTCAAACTTTTTTGCCCAGACCTTATTGTACAGGTTCTTAAAGCAGTCTGAGCAATTTGTGAACATAGAGGATACATGTATATGGATCATTTTCACAAAACTACCTCAAAACATTAAATAATAAAATATTTGAGTGTCATAAGCATCATGCAGTTAAAAGTACTCATCTTTACTTTAGTAGATGATTTTAGAGCTCTATGTGGTACAGTATAAAGATTTGTGGATTTTGTAATAATTAGCTTAGTCTGACAAAAGTATACAAGTGATAAGTTACGGCCAACATTTACAGTGTTGCAGTAAAGTGAATTCTGACACTAAAATAATTATGATATGAAAAATGTATTGTGATAAGATTTTGGGCTGTATCACCCAAGCGTAGAGAGGATAATGTGCATTAACAGCCTCAGCAGGGAGGTTGACTAGTATGATTGACAGGTAGGCAAACAAGAAGAAAGTGTTAGAACAGTGAGAGATGTATACAGTGCACTATAATTATGACATCAATGTATGTTATGCACTTCTTTGAATGTATGTGTGTGTTTGATTCTGTTGCTTCTACATTCAGTATTACTTGCTTGTCCAGTATGGTTGTGTGTACCTTCGCTAGCGTGCCGGTCCCGATATGTCCTCTCCACGTGTGCACTGAAGCCCTCAAGGTCGTGGGTGGACGATGCTCTGCGCAGTGTGCACACACTCCCACGGGACTGCCCTCCAGAGGCAGAGTGGGTCCCCACGGAGCCATGGGGGGCCGGCCTTTCCCACGGCCCTTGTGGAGAAGAGTGGTCCTGGGGTCCCGAAACAGGCGAAGATGAGCCCAGCAGGCTCTGGCCAATCAGAGCCCTGGTGTCGTTGGCATAGGAGGGGCTGCAGCTGTCAGCAGTTGGGGGGCGAAGCTCATGTGGGGAGAGAGAAAGAGAGAGGGAGGAGGAACAGGAGGAACGTGGCTCGATCCGCTCGGGTGAGTGGACGGTCACCTCATCCGGGTCCTCTTGAGGGAGAGACTGCTTACTCACACCCAGCATGCTTAATGGCATAGGGAGGCGAAAACGGAAAAAACGGCCTTTTCCTGGTACGAAAACGAGAGACAGAGAGAACGAGAGGAAAAGAATGAAAGTAGATGTGTGGGAACAGTGTTATACATTTATACAGCATAATTACTGTATGATAGTCATACATTGGAAAATCAGTTATATTTATTGATTAATGTAGAAATGCAGCAATGCATCGGACAGTAGATGAAATTTTTTTTAATCTATTTTTGAATATTAAAGTCCATAAACATATATTATAATATTAAATAAAGTTTTCACAAAATTGTTAGGCAGCGTAACATGCAAATATCACCATTTTGTAAATAGTGCCTACATTCATACTTGTGTGTTGTCATTTTTAAAGAATCCTAACTTGTATGATAGTAATTAAAGCAAACCTAATTTGTGGAGAAATCTGAGATTTCATGATGCGCTGAATAATTTCCTTATAAATCAGTCACTGTGAAAACAAGTATTTTTACCACAACTAGACCACACTTTATATATTTACTCCAGTCAAAAAACCATTAAGTAAAATTTATCAATTTGTCAGCATCAGGGAAAAAAGCAGAAACATACTTGACAGAAAATTACACAGAAGCCTCAACAACTAAATATAATGTTAAAATTTTCAGTACCTTTGCCTTTTATTACAGCTTCCATTGTTTTCAGGAGACTTGCTTTCAGTGTTCTAAAGAAATCTACAGGTATGCTTTTCTGAACTTTCAAAGTTCAGTCTCTAAAGTTGGATGCATTTTCGGCTGCTCATTATCTGAGTAATCCTAATTACAAATTAAGATTCCTTAGTCCATAAGAACTTAGTCTGCATCTCAGATGGTCAGTTTCAGTCTCCTAGTGAAAATGTTCTTCTTCTTTTCTATTTCCTTTTCTCTGTAAGTGTAAGGGTTCAGCCTGCGCCGCTTGCTGCCAGTGACTGCAGAGGGCGATGGCAGCAAGGTGCCCAGTCTGCACTGCCTGCTGCCAGCAGGGGGCGACGACAGCGAGGAACCATGGACTATGGCTAACCGGACACACCTGTGGCCTTCCCTACATAAAGCTGTGGCAAACAGCAGTGTTTGTCACACCTTTGTAGAGGGGAGGCTGGTACGGTACTTAGTCCAAGAAAAGATCAGAAAAGAAACACATTGATTTTTCAAATCTGAAGCAGGAGCAGAGCTTTATTTTCTTCTGTCTGTCCAAAATGAAAGCTTTAAGTATTGTTTATCTGATGCTGACATTTGGTGGTTTTGGTGGTCTACCAGGTCTTGGGTGGTCATTAGGAATCCCATTTTCTCTATATCTTGATGATTCATTTAGGTGTGCACAAACATTTTGCCTAAAACAGCATAAATAAAACAGCAAATAATAAAAAAAAACTTTTGCTATTGGTTTTCAGCCATGTGTGTCCAATTTTGGGTATGTTTTCATTTCAGTGCATTACTATATTTTTTTAACTCAAATTCAAAAAATGTGAAACTTTGGAAACTTCTTCAATCTTATGCTAGTTGACCCACATCCTCTGAGTACCTTGTTGGATTACGGACTCGATCTCCCAGAAACCTCTGGGAGATCACATGACTTCCACAGTCAACAAATGCCGACACCAACCTGGACTCAACCTCCCAGAATTCTCCGGGAGGTCACCTGACTCCTCACATGACTTTGTGCTCCTATTAGCACTCTCATTCTCCCAAATTCTAATACGTCACCTGTGTTATTGATCATATGACAAACCTAGTTCAGTTTATAAGCCTGGGCTTTATCATAGGGACTTTGTGAGGTATTGTATCCACGGTGTGATCTACTGAGCGGTCATTCCATTGCATGTTTTTCGTGTATGACCTTTGCTTTTCGTTTCGACTTTGCCCTTTTTGCTCTGCCCTTCAGATTATTAGCCCTTGTGTATGATTACTGATTTTTGACCTTTTGCCCGTATTTCCGAATAAGTTTTCCCTTTTTGGATATTTCGCCTGGTGTTATGTTTGTGTGTTTGTTTCTCTTGTGCTTTCTAGAACTGAACCATGCTTGTTTTCTGACGACTTTGGATTGTGATTCTATCAGTAAAGCCTCCTTTGTGTTTTACATCTGCAAACGTCTGAATCTGCTTGGCACGTTACACAAGTAGATTATCTTATATTTAATCTTCTGAAATATGAAAAATGAATGTTTTAATAGTTTTAATGGTAACTCAAATGACCAGAAAATTAAATAAGGGTGGTCATTGACTTATGCAAATATTGGGCGTTTCATACTGATGTACACTAGTTATACACTATGAAATCAGTTACAATTCATGTTTTTTCTATTGGATTGCTGCTCTCTGCTCTACTATGACTATGATCTTACCTTTCTGAGTGACCGCCTATCATTTTACCAATGCATTAAGTGTTTATTCAGACATATTGTGTAATTTTTTTACACTCACTTTATACTCACACTCACAACAACCAAGGTCACCCAGAAAACATTTAAATAAGTCAGTATGCTAAATCCCTGACTACTCTCCTTATAATTTACTTATAATTGGCGTATAAGAAAGTGAGGGTTGTGGATTAAGTTTGACTGACAGGAGCTGCCACAGAGGCGCCGATATTTGGGTAGACTGCAGTAAATCTCTGCAGCAATGCAGTGTTAGGACAGGATGAATTTTTAACAGGACGGGCTCAGATGTCAGACAGAAATATCTTTGATGGGGGAAAAACTGGGGCGTCAGCATCAATAAGTTGCAGAAAGGAGACAAGAGTAGACAAATTCAAAACGAAGTGTTCTGTCTCTTGTCTCTCTCATCAAAGTCAAAACGAACCCCCTCCCTCTTCCATACTGTCTCTTCGTCTTTCTCTATTTCTCTCTCTCTCTTTCCAGGACGTCCCCAGGTCTCTAGACTCATCTCATTATCTGTGCTCTCCCATCAACAGTGGAGTGATATGAGCCAAATCATCTACAGCCCAGTGAGGCTTCAATCAGGTCCTCGATAAGTGTTGGAGTGAGAAAAAAAACATGGTGGATTGTGTACTGCATCTAAAAATGGCACTTCAGAGACTCCTACTGGTGTAGTTCAGTAAACATGGTTTAATTTCTATTGTTGTAGTATAGTGCTATAGTTGTTTCCTGAGTTATTATATCTCTTTAACAGCCCCTGGCATATATGCCTGTATATACGTACTAGAATGATTCCTTATGCAAAGTCATTATATGGTGAAGTTTAATGTGTAATATGTGCAACACAAATACAGAAACCTTTTAATTCACTTAATAAGAAGTTCGTTTACCAGTTGTTTACAGTAGCCCTTGCTTGAACATAGACATAAGAGTACATTATTCATTTTGTATGCTCTACTTGTTTAATCCTTTTTTCCCTATAGCCAAAAAATGCAATTTCTGCCAGTTGTAGAGGTTCCTCTGTTAAACTATGCATTGATTTTCTTCAGTAATGTTGATGGAATATGTTTGTATGATGGAAATGTCTATGATCTACAAAACTAGATTTTTCTCTTTGTGAGTGAGCAAAAACATCAACACTTATGAAAGTGTTTTCATTGTGTTTAAATGGTAGTTTTTATTAAGGCAGACACAATTTTTTGATATGAAGACTGTTGTGCCATCACAGCAGGGGATTTTTACAAATACTCTTGCATGTCTCAATGCTCACTAGCAGCTCAACAACTTTTCACACACCCAGTTAGGGCCCTAGTGAATATAATAAGAGTTCTGAAAAAATGATTTGATTAATGCATTGACTAGTTAAAAACATCTGAGTTGATTTCCAGTAGGGGGCCTGCAGAAATAGGTTAACACAATAACTAAAACTAAACTCAAAAGTATGCACTTTGCCCCTTACACCAAAGGTGGTCCACCAGCTAAGACATGTTTGGTGTCTAAAGCTTGCTGTTTTAGTTTTAGACCTGAGTTAAACAAGCTATATTTATATTAAATAAATAAACAGTTATATTCCACCTGTTATCATCCCACAAGCACATCATCCACTCTTGCCTCAAACTGCGTCAAGTAATCTCAAATAGACTTGTTTATGTAGTTTCTAACACTGTATGCCATACTGTAAACTGTAACAAAGACATATGTATCGAAAAGCTGCTACTACTATTGCGTCCAGCTATATGACATATCTTATTAAAGTATGTCATACAGGTTTAGAATTCACACTGATGAATGTGTTTGACTTTTTCTCCAACTATTGCTTTAAGACCCTTCACACATTTGATTTTTTTTAGCTTTGCAAGAGCAGGTACAGATCCATCACCAAGTTCCTTTCACACTTCAATGCCTTACGATTTTTTTTTTAGGATATTGTGCTCTTTCCAGAACCCTCACACAAGAGTTAATCTGTCCTTTTTAAACGCTTCATGGCGTGCTGCTCTCTGCTACTCTGGTCTGCTCTCTGCTACTGTCTTGCTGCTGTTGCTGGTGGTTTGCTGGATTAGCTGTTTGCTGCTGCTGTTTGGTTTGTGTTAGTTTCTAATTTCAACTGAAACAAGGTGAGTGCTTTTTTGTCATGGCTACTGCTGGGTTTTTCTCTTGTTCAGAGTGTGGCATGTTTAGTTTAGACCCCTTCTCCACCGATAGTCATAATGATAGTGGTGTTTGTTCAAAGTGCAAGCTAGTTAACTGCCTGGTAGAGAAGGTGGACAAGTTAGAGCTGCGTATCCGGGGTTTAATAAGGGATAGACAGCAAGGGTCACTGTTAGCAGCCCCGGGTACACCAGGGAGAGCTAGTACCCCCTCGACTCCGGCCTTAGAGCCCCCACAGCAGGGCGAATGGGTAACGTCTCGGCGGCATAGTCGAAAGGCTAAGGCTAATGCTACTGCAAAGGCCACAGCCAGCCCACCTGTACACCATGCTCCCCCAGTTCACGTGTCAAACAGGTTTGCCCCGCTCAGTGAAGCACCCGCTGAGGAGCCTGTTAAAGGTACTCTGGTGATAGGAGATTCTATCGTCCGGCACGTGAAATTAGCTACTCCTTTAGGGGCACCAGCGGCTAGAGTTATCTGCTTACCGGGAGCCAGAGCACCGGACATTAGTGGCAACCTTAGGCTGTTAGCAAATAGGAGATATTCGAGGGTAGTTATTCATGTAGGGGCCAATGATATTCGTCTGCGGCAGTCTGAAGTAACTAAGGCTAATATTAAAGAGGTGGTTAAACAGGCCCAGACGCTGTCCGAAGAGGTAATCTGTTCTGGCCCCATCCCAATGAGGCGTGGCGATGAAGCTTACAGCAGGCTTTCTTCGCTGAACCGCTGGATGTCCAAGTGGTGTACGGACAATCATGTGGGCTTTATAGACAACTGGCTAATGTTTGAGGGCAAGCCTGGTCTTTTAGGTAGGGATGGTGTCCACCCCACGCGGGATGGTGCTGCCTTACTTTCGTGCAGCATAGCACATAGTCTCTTAGTTAGTCGGCAGAGTAGCAGTAGCCTTAGAAGCTGCTGACAAACCGGAGCCGGGACCAGGCCGCAGACAGAGAGGCTTAACCGACCGTCTGTGAGCTGCAAAGAGACGTTACCTAGATACCAATGTATTCAGACTGTGTCTGTCCCCCGAGTCAAACATAAATGTCAAAAAACTCAAACAGTAAATCTAAATAACCTAACGTATATTAAACAATCATATCCAGACTGTAGCACTAGCACTTCAAAACTAAAGATTGGTTTACTTAACATAAGATCTCTAAATTCAAAAGCAGTAATAGTGAATGAAATCATAACTGATCAGAAATTTGATGTGTTGTGCCTCACTGAAACCTGGATTAGACCCGATGAATATTTAGCATTAAACGAAGCCACCCCTGCAGGCTATAATTATATACACAACCCCAGATCGTCCGGTAGAGGAGGCGGGGTCTGCATAATTTTTAGAAATTCCCTAGCTGTCAATCAGAAACACTATGATAATTTCACTTCTTTTGAGCTTCTTTACATCAATATAATTAATCCAATTACAAAACAGAATGCATTTTCTTTAATTAATATTTACAGACCACCAGGACCCTATGTAGAATTTTTAAAAGAATTTAGTGATTTCGCTGCAGATTTAGCAGTTTGTAGTGATAAAGTAATTATAGTAGGAGACTTCAACATTCATTTTGAAAAAGTTGATGACTCATTAAAAAAGGCTTTTGCATCAATTCTAGACTCAGTTGGTATTGCTCAAAATGTAACAGGACCTACGCATTACTGTAATCATACTCTGGATCTGGTTTTGACCCTGGGTGTTAGCATAGATAACCTAGATATTCTTTCTCAAACCTCAGTAATCTCAGATCATTATCTTATTTCTTTTAAACTTCATCTTAGTCATAATATACGTACATCCCCCAGCTACTCTATGAAACGTTCAATAACGCCCTTTACCGCTCAACAATTTACTGATAACCTTCCTGATTTATCAACCATAGTGTACTCTCCAGGTAACCCAGCAGAACTAGACAAACTAACTGATTGTTTAGAAAATACCTTCCGGTCTACTTTAGATGGTGTAGCACCACTTAAACACAAAAAAGAGAGACAGAAAAAACTTGCGCTGTGGTATAACGACCAAACTCGTACTTTAAAGCAATTAGTACGAAATTTTGAGCGAAAATGGCGATCAACCAAACTGGAAGTATTCCACTCTGCTTGGAAAGACAGTATTGTTGAATATAGAAGAGAAATTAATAAAGCCCGCTCAGAGTATCTGGCCTCTCAGATCGAGATTAATAAAAACAACCCTAGAGTTCTCTTTAGTGTTATTTCTAAACTGACTAAAAATCAGGCAGGTACTGATCCTCAGATTCCAGCAATCCACACTAGCAATGCTTTTATGGACTATTTTGATAATAAAATCGAAAATATTCGGGACAAAGTTCAACAGATAAATAGCACATCTTGTCTGTCATCTGGTGTGGCTGATATAGAACAAAATCCAGCTACCGAAGTCAGGTTGGAAGTTTTTAACCCACTACATCATTTAGAACTGGAGAAAATTATCTCCTCATCAAACTGCACAACCTGTACACTTGATGCAGTTCCCACAAAACTATTAAAACAGGTATTACCAGACATAATTAAACCACTATTAACAATAGTAAACTCATCATTAAACCTGGGGTATGTTCCCAAAGCCTTTAAACTAGCAGTAATTAAACCTTTGACCAAGAAACCAAATCTTGATCCTAGTGTACTATCTAACTATAGACCTATTTCAAATTTACCATTTATTTCTAAGATTTTAGAAAAGGCCGTGGCCCAACAACTTGGCTCTTATCTGCAAAGAAACCAGATCTATGAAAAATTCCAATCTGGATTTAGGCCTCATCATAGCACTGAGACAGCTCTAGTTAAGATAACAAATGATCTGCTTCTTGCCGCTGACCAAGGCTGCGTTTCTTTACTGGTACTTCTTGATCTGAGCGCAGCTTTTGATACAATAGATCATAATATCCTCCTAGAAAGATTAGAGAAAATGGTCGGTATAACTGGAACTGCCTTATCGTGGTTCAAATCATACTTGACCGATCGTTTTCAGTTTGTGAGGGTAAATAATATACCCTCCAATTATACAAAGGTTAGATATGGAGTTCCACAAGGCTCTATCTTAGGACCGTTATTATTTACGTTATACATGCTCCCCCTGGGCAAAGTTATTAGAAAACATAATGTTAATTTTCATTGTTATGCAGACGACACGCAGCTCTTCATATCAGCCAAACCTGATGACAAACAGAGAATAAAGAAAATGGAGGATTGCGTAAAAGATGTGAAATCATGGATGTCACACAACTTTCTTCTATTAAATAGTGATAAAACAGAAGTTCTTCTATTAGGCCCTAAAGCTGCTAGAAATAAATTATCACACCTAATGTTGAATCTGGCCGACTTCTCAGTCACACCTGGTTCAACAGCTAAAAATCTTGGCGTTATCATAGATTCAGATCTAGCATTTGATAAACACATATCTAATGTTACTAAAACAGCTTTTCTACATCTCCGTAACATCGCCAAGCTAAGAAATGCTTTATCCTTACATGACGCAGAAAAATTAGTACATGCCTTCATTACGTCAAGGCTAGACTACTGTAATGCGCTACTGTCAGGATGTTCTAGCAGTAACTTAAATAAACTTCAGCTAGTTCAAAATGCTGCAGCCAGGGTCCTTACTAAAACTAGAAAATTTGACCATATTAGTCCAGTCCTATCAGCTCTTCACTGGCTTCCAGTCAAATTCCGCATAGACTATAAAATTCTCCTGTTAACGTATAAAGCCCTACATGGGCTCGCTCCTGAGTATCTGAGAGACCTTATCTCCTATTATGAACCACCACGATTACTTAGATCACAGGGTGCTGGCTTCCTAGTAGTTCCCAAAATTCAGAGAAGCTCTGCAGGAGGAAGAGCTTTCTCTTATAAAGCGCCCCAACTCTGGAATAATCTCCCCGATAATGTTCGGGACTCAGACACAGTCTCAATCTTTAAGTCTAGACTAAAAACTTACTTGTTTAGTTTAGCTTTTGGTAGTTAATGTTAATTCCCTTTAGATAAGGCTGCAGATCCAGGGGTTCATGGACATAGTGAATTGTGGGTAAACTGAGATGCTGGTGCTGCTGTCACTCACTACATGCAGTCACTCAGGTTTGTGGACGGTGGAGTGGGTGAATGCCAGTGTCTCAGGGAGCCTCCGTGTCTATGTTACCTTCTGGCTCTCTCCCTTTAGTTAGGCTGTCATATTCAGACCTGCCGGAGTCATTAGTCACACTCTGATAATTTTTTACATTTTCTGTTCTTCATAAATACAGTCTAAACTAATTCCTAAATCTTTCCTTCCTCCGAGTTACTGACTGTCCACCGGTCCGGCCCAATACTGATGGATGTCCCACCCTCAAGTCCCCCTGTCCCCCTGATTGACCAGACTGATGGAAGTTTCTGGAACGCAGCTTCTCCACTACAGATCACATCCAAATCTATATGAACTCTAATTGTTTCCACTGTTGATTATACACACCTGAATATATTAGAACTGCGTGGATGTAAAATTGACTTTTCAATGTTTAACTTATAAGTTGTCTGACCAGTGGTAGGATGGTCCCCCCTTTAGATGTGAGTCTTGGTCCTCCCGAGGTTTCTTCCTCCTCCAGCTCTGAGGGAGTTTTTCCTTGCCTCAGCGCTCACGGGGGTTCTGTATATTCTGTATATTATGTTCAGTGTTTTGTCTGATTCTCTGTGCTGTGATTCCCATTTTTGTAAAGCTGCTTTGTGACAACATCAGTTGTAAAAAGCGCTATATAAATAAATTTGATTTGAATTTTTGATTTGAAATACTACTGAGAACAAAAGGCATGTCTTGAAAGTGGTATTTAAATCTGTTCCTAAAAGCCACACATTCTTATTTTAGACTTCAGAAGCATTTCTGCTTCCTTTCATGCTCTGATCTCTGTCTCTCTCTCTTTCTCCTTCCATCTCTCTCTGTCTCTTATTCTCTCTCATCACTGCTCTGTCCCCCTGGTGCTTAAGCTCCACGCCAGCATTAATTAAATCATTGGCCAAACTGGGCTATTTATACCCTGACTCGATCAAAAACAAACCCTCTATCTCCCACTGGACATGCTTCTGTTTTTGGGGGATCTTCCTTTAATTTTTTCATCAGAATGCAGAGCAAGGCATCACGGACAGTGTTTGAAATCCCAATAGGGAACTGAAGTGTAGATGTTTAAATTCTGCTATCTAAGAATGATCTTTGAATGTTTCTAGTTCAAAGCTTCAGCCTCGGCTTTGCCTATGGTCTCTAGCCTGAGGCTTGGAAGAGAGAGCAATAGAGAGTGAGAGACAGAATGAGAGAGAGAGTGTGAGTGAAAAAAGGACAAATCTGTCTCAGTCCCTGATGGATGCATTTCTCCACTGCTGAATACTACATTTCTATCACAATCACTATTTTGGCAATGGAAACTATTTGCTATATAATGGCTCTTGCTGAACACACACACACACACACACACACACACACACACACACACACACACACACACACACACACACACACACAATTTCAAAACACTCTCTGTTGCTATGATACCAGCAGACATATTTGCATGGACTATTAATTGGATTTCATATCTGTGAAATATGACTTTCTAATGAAGAGTCAGACTACTGTACACACACACTGAATTATGCACAGTCTGTTTGTGCCACATGGTTGAGTCTGAGGGAGCTCAGTTATTTTAGATAAGACACCTAAATGAAGTGTTGCACAGTATCTGGCCCCAAGGACCCTAATAACTGTCGCACTGTGTCAAGTAGAATCTTTCCCCCCACTTCCCCTCCTGAATGGCTGAGTAAGCCAGACAGTGCATGCTGGTGAACTGAGGTCAGAATGGAGTTGTAGCAACTAGAGCAAATAATGCCACATTTCTTTCTTTCTCTCTCCTCCTTTCCATCTGTTTATTTCTCTCCATCTCTCTCTCTACCTGCCACTCCTTGCTGCTGCCTCTGCTCTGCTCTTCTCTTCTCTTTCCCCCCCTTTCCATCTCCTCCTCCTGTAAGCACCCACCCCTCTCTCCAGGCCGCAATTAAAACAAGCACTTTCTGGAAATCTTAATAACTTGGAAGGAGGAGGGAAGGGCAGAAAAACGCAGGAGGGGGCTGAAGCAAGATTAAAAGTGTCTCCTTCCTATATGTAATATTGTGCAATGACTTTGCGAGAAGAGGAGGTAAAAGAAGAGAAGAGGAAAATAGAGAATAGGAGAAAAGAGAAGAGCAGAGTATGTAAGAGAGAAGAGGAGAGAAGAGAAAACAAGAGAACATGGGAAAGAAAAGCAGATAATAGAAAACAGAATATGAAAGTAGAGAATAGGAGAGGAGAAGAGAAGAGAAAAGAAGAGAAGATCTCACTGTGGTGGGGTTTGGACGGTGACGTGTGGTTGAGGTGCTCTAGTGAGTCCATGCTGCCCTCCTCCAGAATGTAGTCGAAGCTCAGTATGAACATTATGACCACACCCTCCTCGTTCTTCACTGGGATGATGTGGGTGTTACACAGGAAATCAGAACCTGCAGGGACACACATCCACTATCTCATCAGCATCTCAGATTTGTAACATTGTACATTTCTTTAAATAATTTACAAACATTCCGAATTTAACTCGATACTTAACATGACCTTTTATGTACAGTGTTCTTGGGAGCCCCGAGGGTGAATCTTTATCATTAGTTAAAACAAAAACAGCAGCTACAGTTAGTCTAGTTTGTTATAGAAGCCTTAAATGGTGACCGATAGTGCTAAAGCAATGCTGTTAGGCCAGTTAAGAAGAAAGATTTATTTTACACTGTTCATTTTACAACTCTTTACTTGGTATCAGATAAAATCGATGAAGGATAATAAATATTAGCAGAAAAATTTAACTACACTACAAACAGTAATACTAGAAATAATCACACAGAATTCAGTACAGCTTGTAAGCTGTAAAATGAAATGATTTCACTGAAAATCCATTATTTAATATGTGATTTTTGCTGTGAAGTGGTCCAAATTGATTTCACTGGGAGGAATCACATGATAAATGATATATTTTTCATGGAGCGCTCCTTTAAATTACTACTTGTTATCTCCATTATATGCATTTTTTTTTAATGTGACATATATTTAGTAGTTTTTGACCACTGATTTAAAGATCTGTGAAGCAAACGTGTGTATACATGCATTGGTTCATGGATGTGTGTGTCTAAGGCTTATTGCGTTTGACAGCTCTTGCTTCTCTCTGGAGACATTGACAGAAGAGTAACCATGGCAACTAAAGGGCAAGTCAGCCCTTGAGAAAAACGTTCCATGTTTTGTGGCTTCTGCAAGTTTTTGCGCTGAATTTAAGTTGGCTCTGGCTTCATCTTCATCTCCAACATAAAAATAATACAAAAAGACTTACAATAACATATAAGATCATTCATTCATCATTATCATTCAGCATCAGCCAACAATGTCAACAATCTCCCTGTCAAAATAACAGGAGGACATTTTCTTTCTCTCTACCTTTACCTCTGTCTTTTATCCTGTGACAATTATTACATTTTATGTGACAAGTAACTGCCATTTAATGTGATTAAACAATTAAATTGTACAAAATGGCCAAACTGGCTGATTAGCTATTGTTCTTCTTAGCCGTCAATACTTAGAAACTTCCATAAGACAACAGCTTGAGCTTCAATAAATAAGTAAATAAGCTTTTGCAAGAACCATTACGTGTTTCAATAAATGTTTTTTTTTGTGCTTTCTTTTATTTATTTGATACATTTGCGCATATGCATAATTTATGCTGGAGATGCTGGGAATACTTCCCCCTCACATTTTGAAACTCCCTGTTTTGTCCCCAATAGTCTGTTTAAAATCTTTCATATAATAACAGAAAACTTTTTAAAACGGTCACTAAGATAATTCCTAACAATGTTTGGAGGCTACATAAGTACACTGGCCATAAAAAGAATAGTTGTGCGTGCTGAGATAATGGAGACAGGAGCGAAATGCTGCATGTCCTTTTGTTGTTTTTCACCGGAGGTGAGATGCTACATTATAATATGATATTAAAGCAAATGTGACTATTTTGCATAAAATATGATACATTCTTAGTTACAGTTTTACAGTTAAAAACAACATTAATAACCATCTTATTGACTTCATAAGAGCTATTAGCTAGCAAGCTGTGTCACTTGGGATCAATTTGACCCCATTTAATGTTAACTTCTAAATAAACGACACGCAAACCAAGGTAATAATTTTAATCATGTTCAAATTGTTATCAGGTTTGCTGGGGTCAAATTGACTTCAAGAACAAAAGATTCTAGTAAATTTGAGTGAGTTTGCAAGTTAGTTTAGCAGAAAACTGGAAGTGTTTAACAAGACCCAACACACTTAACATCTTCCTTAAAATATATAAAACCTCCATACTGCTCTTTATTTCCATGTCATACTCCTGGATTGCTATTTGATGAAATGCTTCTCTCTTTCTGACTGTGATTTTGATGTATTAATCGGCCAATTATTAAGTATCTGACCAGATAAACTGACAACTTTTGCAATTGGAAACACAGTAGTTCATTCTAATTTGTATTTGTCAGATGTAGCAACAGTAAATCAAAGGGGCCCAACCATTTTTCCCAGCTTCACCTTTGTCTCCAACCTTTTTTAAAGCAAAACTATGTCTATGCATTTGCCTCAATCTAATGAATAAAAATGCTAAAGTTATGTCTGTTGTAATGTAAATGTGAAGAACCTTTGATCAAACGCATATGTAATAACTGTGATAGGCCTATTCAGCAGTAGATCTCCATTTCTTTCATCTTCTTCTCTGCATCTATGGTAGAACAGGGTCATATCAGTATAAAAGAGAAGCTAATACTTTTGATAAGCCACAAAATATTTGTGTAAAAATCAAACAGACTTTAATAGTTTTAAGGTGAGACGAGCCACTGGATACTAAGAAGTCTCCGGCAAGACTGCCTGAAGATATTCAGATCCTCACAGCTAAGTAATGTTCCTTTTGTTGGAACAATCAAACAAAACACTTATAAACATCAGCTAAACAAGGGACAAGAAGTGTTCACAGTTAGAGTGAAAATGCTCACTATGTGTCACACTAGATGCCCCCTGCATAATACACAGAGTGTCCACACATTCATTAACGACCCTCTTGCTGTAAGCCAAGTGACTGAGTCAACAGCACTTCAGTGGATGAAGCTTATAGAGTAACATTTCCTATCTTGATTACCCAGCATCGTCATTGCTCAGCGTGACAATTTCTGCCCTCGTGATTCAGCTTTCAGTGTGTGCGACTGGATTTTGTGTTTAGGTCCTTTTAACTGAATCACCAGATCAATGGTAGACAAGTCCACAGGGCAGCGTCCCCGAGAGGAGAATAAGATCCTGTACTGTGAGCTGCTCTGCTCAAATGAACACGTATAAATGTTGCAGGAACAGGCAGGAGAGAATATGTGTGCATGTGTGAGTGTGTGAGAGCTGATTTAGGCGTGTGGTTTATATATAGCACAGATTGTTCTCTTTTGTCCAATGCGCTGTGAGCTTGGCTGTCAACCTGAGCTATTTTTGGCAGGTGCACACACACACACACACACACACACACACACACACACACACACACACACGAACCAATGATGAGCCCAAAAGCAACCATCATCTAACGAACATAGACATACGCGCACATAGAAACACCTGCAAAACACAGCAGCATGTTTTCAAGATACAGTTTGTGCAGATGAAGGGGTTTCTATTTTTCATCACAAATATGATTATATTCTGTATGCAGCCCAGTGACACTATTTCATAGTGTCAGAGCTTCAAAACTCATTTTGCCTTCTATGGGCCGTTGTCAATGACTTCCCTTTTGACCACATCTGAGCACCTCGGTACAGGCTTGGACTGCTAAGGTTTGCAGCTCTACCCTCACCTTAAGAGGGCTCAGTGTTGGGGACAGAAGCAACCAGAATACAAGAGCCAAGTGAAGATGCACAGATATACACACTTAGATGCCACGTTGTCTGTTGATCTCTATCTGAGGTGATACATCTGCGTGTCCGTCATGTTGGAGTGGTCAAGATCCACTTGTGAACAAAGCCACTTGTATTGAGAGATGATGAGTGTCAGGACTAAAGCGGCCACAACATCCTTATTACTCAACCAATTTTCACCAAATTTGTTTTGTTATAATCCTCAGGCATAGATTAATGTAGGTTGCACCGACTGCTCTCAGTAACTTTTATTTCTTTAATAACTGATCATTCTAATTAGCTGTCAGGACCACACACGCACATCTTCGAAGCCACTTACCCTTCTGGGTGAGAGGGGGTGCTGGAGCCTACCCCAGCAATCGTTGAGTGGAAGACAGGAAACACTCTGGACAGGTTGCCCGTCCATCGCAGGGCAGACAGACATTCACACAAACAGACATTCATACATTCTCACACACATTCACACCTAGGGGCAATGTAGTGTGTCCAACTGGCCTTTGGACTGTGAGAGGAGAAACAAACTCCACACAGAAAGGACCCTGGTCGCCCGGCCGGGAACGAAACCAGGCTCTTCTTGCTATGAGGCGACAGCGTTACCCATTGCCACCATGCCAGCCCCCCGGCTGGACCAGCAGAAAAGTATTCAGTCTGCAACTAACGTTAAAAACCGAGTTTAGCACGAGGCTCGGGTAGAAAAATAATCTCACACACATCAGCAAATTCTTCAATGTGTGTATCACTTTTAATATTAATACACTTTTAATCTTAATACACATAACATTCTTTAACATAAAACCAGTAGGAAAAGTGCTGAAAATGTTAACAAACAGCACTGGACTGGTGAGTTATGAAATTTTGGCTTTAATGAGAGCAACTGTTAGTTTGCTGCTCGTCAATTTATCCACAGGTTTCCTGTGAGCACTATCCAGTGTAGTTAGCTGAACGTTACCGATATACCTGGTATTTACTAACATGAGCAGACGTCAGACTCGATGTTATTCAATGATAAAAAAACAAACAAACAAACAAAAAAAACAAGCACAACGTGGCAGTAGCTTTTTTCAAATTAAATTACATATAATAAATTTTGAGAATTTTATTCAGGCCAAAAATGAGCACATGCATTATTGAATATGTATGTAATTAATAACAAAAAAAATAAATTGTTCTATCACAAGCAGGTTAATTACAGCTACATTTAAAAATAAGCAGATTTTGACAAACGTAACACATGTGATCTTTTACATCAGCACTATTAGTGACCAGAATAAACTGCAGCAGTGCCTGCAGCAGGAGTACACAAACAATAGAGCGCAGAGTGCTTTGCGTGGAGTGCGAAAAACAAATATGATATATACAGGAGCACACTAATTTAGCTCATCTTTCTCTTCTTGTGGATGATGAATGTGGTGAGGAGGGCAGGTATATGCCAGGGTAAGCAGTATCAGGCCCACCACTACATCACTGTCACTAGTCACATATACCACCATACATCCTGCAGGAAACACCATCCACCGGGCTTTTTCAGAAACACAAAGATCAAAAAGAAACAGTAGACACAGAGGTTTCCTCATCTAGCATGGAAATCTCTCTTTGACTAAGACAGTGGATTAGTGGAAGTCAGAATTTTCTTCTGGTGATACTGTACATTTTGAGGCATACTCACAAGAGTGTGCTCTGTGAGGGCGCTCAAATGAAATTATCATTCAGAAGTGTAACTGATGTTTGGTATCTAAAGCTCAATAAGATCTATTTAACTTTATTCCTTAAAAGTTACAGTTTTCAGCAACAATACCACAAACATGTCATAACTAACTATGAATAATTATGTATTTATATTAAGAAATTATGTAAATGAAACATACAAAAAACAGCTAAAGGGAATAAACTAAAATGTGCTTATTTTTACTTTAAGGTAAAAAAGGTGCAGTCTCCACATGGCAGGGTTACAACTAAACTGCTCCAAATAAATAGTGAGTGAATCCATTTACCCCTCATATAAATGTACAGCAGTTTCAGGAAACTGATTCATCTAAAATCACAGGTTAACCATTACCAGTAGAGTTAGGCCTTCAGTTCAGGTCATAAAAGTCAAATAAAAAACAGCATCTCTTAAATCTGCTGTGAAAAACGGTGTAAATTTAATCTGTAAAAGGTCATTATGAGCAGGGTCCTCTCTGTGTGGAGTTTGCATGTTCTCCCCGTGTCTGCGTGGGTTTCCTCCGGGTTCTCCGGTTTCCTTCCACAGTCCAAAGACATGCAGTCAGGCCAATTGGACATGCTAAATTGCCCCTAGGTGTGAGTGTGTGAGTGACTGTCTGTGTCTGTCTGTCTGCCCTGTGATGGACTGGCGACCCATCCAGGATGTATCCTGCCTTCCGCCCAAAGACTGCTGGGATAGGCTCCAGCACCCCCCCACCGCGACCCTGACGGAGAAGGGGCTTAGAAAATGGATGGATGGAGGTCATTATGAAATGAATAACAAGCCATGTCTTTACTAAAGGACCATCTTCTTAAGAATCTTGAATAACGATATTTTAAGAGTGTAGGCTATAATTAAAGAAACTTGCAGCTCTTGCACTTTGAAAATTGCGCTGCCTTTAATTGCGATTTCAATATAGAAACGATTAATCTTTCAGCCCCAGAGTACGTAGTACTATTTGTGCACATGACACTTTCAGCTAAATTAATCACACACCCCAGGTACTCTAAAGCTTTTTACCAGAGATTGTTTGTATAAAAATAATTAAACTTGATCAAATATTTTTAAATTTAGCAAAACACAAATGTGTTGTTCCCTGCTCTTTCCTCTTTAAAAAAACCCTGCTTTCCCCCTTGACTATTATTCCTTGCACAGTTCATTGTCCCGCTCTCTGTCACTCGATCTTTCCATCTGCTCTTTTCCTCTATTTTCCCAGTCATCACTCTGCCCCATGCTAGCACCCTCCTGTCCTTATTTAAAGTAAGCCAACTCTGGCATTCTCAGGGCCTGTGGTTTTCCTCAGCTAGACTGGACCAGGATTTAAGCAACTGCTACAGCCGGGGAGATTAATCATCAGACTAATATCTGTTTTAGAGCCGGATGCTTATGGACCAACAGACTGTTGACTTCAATTCCACAGCTGAACTGGTTAGCTTTGTTATTTGAGCTGAAAGACCGTTCGTAAAAAGTCCAGGGAATCCCAGGTGGTGCATGTAAGTGTTTAAGTGTGTGTGTGTGTGCGTGTGTGTGTGTGTGTGCACTTGCATAGGTGTGTTAGTGGGTGACGGTGTGTGTGATAGTGTGTGTTTGTGTGTGTATGTAGAGAAGAGAAGAGAAGCTTAAGAGCTTAGCTCTGTGAGGCTGAATAATTACTTTAAATACTTAAATTTCATGCTGCGCTGCTGTTGGTATAAGTGCATTAAATAGCCTGCTGAATCTGAAATATAAGCATCATACACTTATAATAGTTTTAGCACCAAAATAAAAGCCTAATTATCAAAGCAGCATGTTTCTGCTGAGTGCTTAAATCGATTATTCAGATGCATTATATAGTCCACAACAGAGTATTTCAGCATCTATGATTTAATCAAAATAATGCAGGCCCAGAAATTCTGTGTAGTTCTAATATGATTTATATAAACACTTTAATAGATCTGTTATGGGGATGTGGAGTGTAGTAAACAAAAAATGTCTATTTAAATATTGATTACCTTACTTTGATATATATATATATATATATATATATATATATATATATATATATATATATTACAACATAAACTAAATAATTTAATAGGTTATGGAAACTGCAGAATGAGCTGTGAAAGTGCTGCATTTCTCAAACACAAACACAAGGTCACCACTTAAAAACCACTTTAAATTTTTGTGCTACACTGAAGGAAAGAATATGATTGCTACTGCTGCATTCTGTCACAGTATCCTTGAATAAGACATATCCCCAGCATCCCAAAGTTGTACTCTGAAGTGGGTTGGCGATTCCATTGGACACAAGCAAGCTAACTCCCATGGGCAGAGGTCAAATTTGTTACTTATTGTGAAAACATAGGTGGATTTAGGTAGACTTAACTACGCTGAACTCCACTCATGAGCAAGGTTAAATAATTGTAGAAAACTTCCTCCTCACCTCTGGACCTGACGTTGCAAACAATGAACAGGACACTATTAAAGCTGACCAAACTTGTTTCAATTTACCAGTAAAAGTTTGGTCCAGATTTTTCTGTAACACAGCGACAGTGAACACAGTTAATGGCTCACTCCAGTCACACTGCAGATAAAATTAGAAAACTCCATTGAAGATAGAATGTACAATTACCTAGAAGTGAAAAGAAAGTGTCGGAACGCTATTCTGGACTGTTCCAGTCCAATTTCCCAATCCTGTCTGGGCTAAGGAACAGCAAACTCTCAATCTGTACTAGCGAAGACCCCTATGTCCAAAATAAGTCAACAGTTCTCTCTGTTACAGGAAACCAATTTCACTGTTTGTGTGCTGGCGTGACCTGTTATGTGAGAGGCAGATCCAGTGTCAAGGTCAAGAATGGACCTTAAGTAGGTCAAAGGGAACCAGAATACAACCCAATAAAATAATAAACTGAGCCAGTGTAGCCTGTATTTCTGCCATTTAACCAAAAATAAGATTTTGAGTCTCCGGCTGGCTTTCCTAGAAATTCAATTTCAAAGACCTGCTGGAAGCAGTGAAACAGACTCTACCCATAAGTGGTCAACTGATAGTAGGCTTAGTACATTTTGAATAAAAGCAAATAATTGTTTATGGGTTTATTCTGTTGTATATACATATGCATGCAGGTCTGGTCTTTTGTCAGTACAAACATACCATATAGCAATTGGTTCTGGGGTCAAGACGGAAATTTCATTAGTTTCTATTTCCACTATCAATAATTAAGTCTGTGGAGACCTCAAAAGACGAAGTAATCCACACGCAACTACAGCCACACATACAAGAGCATAAAGCTTCAAATATACACATACATACACACACAAAGACCTCTGCTACTGACTACTACTACTAATAATAAATGCACCTTGACTAGGGAAATCACAGAATATAGGGAAATTTTCTATAGCTCACATGTACACATATTTAGACTTTTAGGCATAATAAAGACATATAGCCCTTATAATCTTTATCATCTGTAGAGGCCTGCAATGGGACTAATATGTGCAATACTTTATAAATATATTTTTTAATTACACAACAACAGGGTAACTTTGTTATTTTGAATAACAGTAAAAGAAATAAAAGTAAAGGAAAAAAGATTTAAGTTTATTTATTCCTCCCACGCCTTCCTTTCTTGAGCCTTTGGCTAGCCCCACTCCTAACTGTATTTCTCAGGTGGTGTAGTAGCTCAGTTGGCTCCCATACCTACAGGTTTAGGTGCTAATCCACCTCTGGGTGAACACCATTACAAACACTACCAGTTTTGATATTATACTACGTGTTCGAGGCTTGTACTTGGCTATTTTGCCTGGATATCAAATAAACGAAAAGGTGGTCTTTGGGTGTACAGTATCATACATACTTTCACATAAGCAGTGAAAGTGAATGCCCTCTGGGGACACCAGTTAAGTGACAGCTTAGAACAAGTACAACAAGGAGATCGAACACACACACACACACACGCACGCACACACACACGTGGATGGACAATGTGTCAGACAGACGATAATGAGCAGTTTCAGACTGCTGTTTCCGAAAATGAAGCTCTGACCACATGCCATGCGCGTGTGTTTCCAATCTGTCTCTAATCCCCTGCCACACAGGCCAAAGATACAGTACCTGTGGTGCAGCCACTTACAACACTGCTCAGCCTTGCTCTGATATCTATCTGAGCTACTGCAGCACACGGCTCAGTGATGCTCTCATGCTATCTGACTGCACAGAGATGGGCTTTGACTTCCATGAAGCTGCTGTAGAGTTTCAGCTAATCAATACATCATCCAAGAGAGAGGCTGTTTGTCTGATTCTGCGATTTGTCTCCTGGTATTACTGTTAGTGTCAGTCTTCATCTAGACAGTGTTCACCAAGCAATCCGTAATCATGTGGAATAACATCTCTCTTTACTCTGCAGTGTCAGTTCACTCCAGCATTCATCTACCTCCTATTCCGTCTGTCATTCAATTATTAATTAATTCATTATTTACAACTCTGGAATACCTCTTGCGATGTGTAATTCAGGTGCTGTCCATTCTCTAAGACAACTTGGGTTGTGAGGCCATTGTGAGTGTTTCAAAAGAGTGCATAGACCTTTTATTTTAAAAATTGAGAAGATATTTATTTGATATTAGTGGTGGGTCACACAAGCTACATCAGAAATGCACTGTGTGACTCTGTGACTTCAGTTGCAACCAGTTATAGCAAAAAAAGTCTAATTGATTGAAGTGTGTTGCAGTATTTAGCCAACTTTGACAAGTTATATGTGTATCAACAATACATGGTTATAAGCTAGCATATAAAAACAGACCTACAGCTTCACTCACAGTGGCTTGTAAAAGAGCTCTTTGCAAATTTTCCATTGGTATATGTATTATAAAACTAGTAGCCAAGACTGGGTGCAGTCAGCAACTTAACAATATGCTACATATCATGATACAATTATCATGAAACAACACAATATGATAACAAAACATACCAGATGAACAACATTTCATCATTTTTAGTTTACTTTAAAATCCAAAAACTACAATATTCAATAACAAATAAATATGGTTGGGAAGAAAGATAATGACATTTTTTTTTGTATTAATGCTTCTGTAAAAGTTTAATAATGAATACATTAATGATGCTGGGGAGGTTCTAAAAACTAGTCAGGTCCATCAACGAAGTCGTTACTATTTTAGCTATCTACCACAGCATATTGAAGTTGGTTTTGGGGTGTTATACCTTTAGAAAGTGAAATGAATGTTCTATTGGATGGAGCTCAGGTGACTCGACTTACCCATTGCAGCACATTCCACTTTCTTGCCCTAAAAAAGTCTCCTGTGAAAGGGTTCCTTTCACAGTATGCTTCGGGTCACTGTCAATCTGCACTGCGAAAGTATTTGGATCAATCTAAGCAGACATTACAGCCTTATACGCCTCAGAATTCACCTACTGCTTTTGACTGCAGTCACATCATTAATAAATACAAGGCATTCAGTTAAAACTACCTCCACAATCTGCTTGACAGATGAGGGGGTATTCAGAAGATCACAAGCAGTTCCTTCTGTACTTCAAACTCTTGTCTTTCTCATTCTGGTTCAAGTTGTCCTTGTTCTGTTCATCGGATGTTTTTTTCCAGAACAGACTCTATATGGTCTTCCTGTTTTTGAGGCTTACTGATAGTTTACATCTTATGGTAAAATCCTGTTCTATTTACTCTGAAGTCTTCACTTCACCAGATTGTTGACTTTGATACAGATACATACATGTTACTGATCTGGCCAACGGTTGTAAAGGGTTTTTTCTCTCCACCAGTGAAAGAATTCTATCATACACCACAAATGTATGTGGCAAATGCCACACTTAAAATCAACTGTAGACTGTTATCTGCTTATTTGTAAGTAAAATAAATTATAATATATTTTCAGTAATCAGTGATTTGGCATATGTGTAAGTATAGTGTGTGAGAGAATCTGTGTCTGAAAAACCATCAATGAACAACAAAATGTTAATGAACACACGCCACATATAATATACACGTTACACAGTAACATCATCTGTTTAGTGTTTAACAGCACTACAACATGAAGTGGCTCTACAGACCCAAAACCTAGTAACACTTGCACGAATACAGTAAATAAAGTATACTCACATCATGCACACACACAACAGCACACAACTAATGCATAAACTTCACTCTGTGCTGTTTCTCCTTAACGCATGATGCACTGAAGGGGCCAGAGTGAAACCAGACCAGAGCCTTTTTCTGTACCTGTTTATACAAATAATAATAAATAAACAATAAACTCTAACTATTAGTGTCTGTTTCAGTCCCACATACTTTGACTGGGTATAAGTAAATTCAAAAATATGGATACAGCAATCACTGTATCAATAATTTGTCACTGTGTGCAGGAGTTCCTCCATAGCTGGGATTTAGAAGCTGCTCTAAGCCACATTTAAAAAAATGCCATTAAAGACTATATACAACCCCAAATCAGAAAAGGGGTATGGTTGCCAAGTTAAATTAAAATTAAGGCTAATATCAGTGACTTGAAAATTAGCAAAACCTTTGCATTAAAATTGAAAAATATAACGGCACATTATTTGATGTTTTATCTCAATGTTTTTTTTTGCTTTTTCAAAACAAAGCATTTACCACTTTGTAATATAGCCATTCCTTTTCACAATACTTATTAAAATGAACATAAATAGCATGACCAGGTGAGCTTTGTACTCGGTGTACCTCAGTAGCTTTCGAAAGTCATCGCTGTCCATCATGTCCTTCTCTATAATTCTGCTCACACATCTATGGTTTCTTCACACTGCTGTGCATCACACTTTCACTCAGAGAACATGGGTGAAATAGTTGTCCTATCACTTGTGGATGCTTGCTTCCTGCATGGTACATAACTGTAGTTATGCTATCGTCCTCTCGAAATGTGGTCACAAATGGCACCGTTTTTTTCTGTGCTGTTGATTTTTTAAGTAGGCCTTTCTAGCAAAAACAATTGTCTCTTGCATCCTCATGCAATTAAATAAAATTACATTAATGAATTTTTAACCAATAGTGTTGGTCAAACAAATGTTTATTTGATGGTTTAACATTTAACCAGTTAATCATTTAAATCCCTAGTGATAAAGATATCTTGTTGTCATATCAACCACCTCAGTGCAAAGCCTGATAAAATGTTAAAAATCGCAAGTGAATAGGTGTGTTCTACGAGAAAGAGAAAAAGAAAACCCTAACTGACATGTCAGTCAAAGAAGTGCCGATAGGTGGTTTAGGAGAAAAAACGGGTTGGGAATTCCCTTTGACAGTGATGGATGCGGTCTAGGAAAACAGGCATGGAGGCATAGAGGCTGATCATAACCAGGCTCTACTAAAGCCCAATAAAGGCTGAAATAGCTTCATTAATGTGAGTGTGTGCTCGGGCAGATATTTGCTGTGTTATTGCTGTATTAACAGTTTCTGTATGCAGCATGTGTCTGGGAACAGGAGAAAGGAGTTGTGTGCTACAGAGCTTCTTTCAACTTTACACCTGCCAAGAGCAGCACACAAGCTATAAATACATTCCTTTCTGACTCACCAGTTAACACATGCATGCTCTCTCTCTCTTTCCCTATCTCTCTCTCTCTCTCTCTCTCTCTCTCTCTCTGCACTCTCTTATGGGTGGTGGCACAGCCCACATGTCCAGAGATGGATCTCCAGGCCAGTGTTTTGCTCTGGACCTGATTAGCTCTTATTGGATTATGGTACATTAGCACATTTTACACACACTCTTCACCTTCCTTCAGCTTTTCCATTCGCTTGCTGGTACTTTGGCAATTGTACAAAAACAAATTATCAGTCACTTTGTTGATGTCATAGTGACATGCTTTTTTATGATGGAAACAGTGGTTCATATATTTACTGTTTTCTCTGGTCCATCCTTGAGCACAATACTGCTGTCATTAATAGCTGTTTTAATCGAAATATCAGCCATGTCCCACCTATAAACTAAAATCTGTTCTTTAACAGATATGTGGGGGTGCTTGCACCATAAAGATGTCTTATGGGGGTTCCAGATCTCTACATCACTGAATGTATTTGGCATTACTTGGATCATAATAAGCAGAAAATGCAACTCATTTCTAAAACTGAATTTTGGAGGAGTGGAAAAAACATCACTGCAGATTTCTTTGAAAAACTCAAGCTTTAATAAAGATAGACATAAAAAAATTTCAACCATATTTAGCTGTTGAGGCTTCTGTGTTATTTTCTGTTAAATATACGTTTTCTACTTCTTTCCTGGTGCAGAATTTAACCATTGTACACAATGCCTGTATTGACAGGAAAATAAAAGAAGGATCTCTTACTTTTGCACAGTACTGTAAGAAAGCAAAAACATCAAATGTTTAATAACAAAAACTAATTTCAAACACTTTACTCTCCGAGGCCCTGTTCGTACATTTCTCAAGAGATCTTATCACAAATGGACAGTAAGACAGATAGCCGTTCACCTTGCATTTTCACAGGTCTCGAATGCATCTCCAGTGACCACTTACGATCAAATTTCAAAGCTAGATGAAGGGTACAGTGTGCATTTACTATGCCAGCCTATGCTGCATCTGTTGTCAGACAAAAATGTCCCACGGGTCCTTGTTCATGTACATGTAAGGCCTGTCACAAACATTTAGACCCCATGGATTGCTAATGTAACCTGTTAACAAACAAGAGAAAAGACAGAGAAAGAAGCAGCTGCTTCCATCCTTGCTGTGATAATGCACACTGACCACATCTGAAGGTGATCTGAGTGATCAGATTACAAGGCATCTCCAAGATACAATGGACCCCATCATGCCTGCACTTAGCACTGTCCACTTCTGATAGATCCCCCAAGACGCAGGTTAATCCAAGGCGTGAAAGAGGCCTGAGTATTTTTTTCAGTACAAGAAACTGTTCTCTGTCTAAGCACAGACAATGCTGTTTGTCTGAGTTCGAGGAACCTTTCTATTGTTCTTGGACATAAAATTATGTTGGTGCAGAAGAAGATGTGGACAACAATGCACACAGGCAAATGCTCTTTTTTTCAAAGAGGCCCTTCAACAGAGGCAGCAAAATGCCCAGCCCGGTGTTACTACAGGGGGAGGGTAACACAGGAGCACAAGGCACATGTGGAGGGTAGACAAACACACATACACATATCCTATCCATCTCAGACACAATTCACTACAAATAAACCAACTACTGCACTAATAATAACACCAACATCAAGAAAAACAAACGTCTCTTCTTACACTGAGAGTGTGGTGCAACCCAAGAGACACTTTGCATGGCCACTCTACCGTAGTTCTCCACAGCAGGCAAGTCTACGGCAGATGCCACAAAACATTTTGCAATACTGGGGTCCAAGCCTATGGGTGTGAATGACTACAGCAGTAATGACTGAATCAGGGGGAGGAGGAAACTGACTAAAAATGATCAGCTCAATAGAGACGTTCGCTGAGCTGAACTTAACCTGTACATATCTCTGTTGTCAGACCAAAAACTTGTATCTCCATTTTTGTGTTTTTTCTCTTTTTTACATTATTTGAAAACACCTACTGTCCCTTGTATTTGTAAATTTCAAGATAAATAGACCAAAAGAAATGGCCCAACATTACTTGGAAAAAAGTCTGGTTCCATCAAAAGAAAAGTATGTTTTTACCTTCTCCTGTAAAGTTATCATTTTGGAGATACAAGGTTTTGATACGACAGCAACAATACAGTATGCTACACCTGTCTTGTAATTTGTTCTTCTTGGTGACTTTATGTACCAAAAACAGCTATGATTCTTTTTTACATCACCATTTTCCAAATCTAATATATGTAAATGGCTGCCCTGTGTTGTGATTCAAACAGCTGTGTGAGCTGAGGAAATCCTTATAACGTCTGTGTGAATGGGCAGGGTTAAACTGCTGTAGACTGAATAGGCAGGTAAATGTAAATGGACAGTTTTCCATGAAATCACACAAACAACTAATTTAAAGTGGACTGGTTTTGCAGCTTGGACTGTATGGGCTGGAGAGTGATCAGTATATTTTAAAACATTAACAATTTAATGATACATTTTACGTCAAACTTTTATCTCGGTGTTATTTCAGAAATTTTGGCTAATTAAAACTAACTGAGAAGCTTAAATTGTAATTGAGATCCAGTACTAAGAACATGTGAGCTAGAATAAGGTCTAAAGGTCTACACTAAAGTTGAGAACTCTAAAAAAAGTATTGACTTATACATTTAAGTTGATTTTAAGTTTTGAGTTTTTTTTTAATCACTGAGTAGCTGTAACTGATACACTATACAGCTCATACCTCACAGAGCGATGGACAAAACAAAGGAAAGTAGTGAAACTGAATGAACCGAAAATAAGCAAAAGTGAAGTAGTATCACAAAGTCTGAAAAGGCTCTATCTGTGTGTGTTTGGCACAAGATGACTAAAGAGAAAGTGAGATCACAAATAATGAATTATTGAGTCGGATGTTGGCTTGTCTAGGTAAGACGTAATAAGGTTCTCCATTGTACTCTCTCACGCACAAACATTAACTTTGAAGTTTGTTAAAGTGCTGAATCATATATATTCAGCAGCACACCTACAGGTAGTAATAAAAGGCCGTTTTTGTGACACATTACTGATGCAGTCTGTGTGTGAACAGCAGCATCACAGCTGTGTGGAGCCCTTCAGCCACTCACAGGGCAGAACAGGCAAACAGGCCCTGCAGCTGCCCGCTGATTGGTGGCTTCATGTACTCATGAATAAAGCTTATTAATCATGCAAACAGGTCGGCAGGCTGCATGACAGCCCTTATTCATGAGTGAAACCCAGCTCATGGAGAAAGGGATTTGATCTGGTATCAGGGTTCTCCCATGTTCAGACACATTTCAGCAATCCAGGTGTTTTTACACAGATCTCGAATCAATATGCACCGTGAAAATAATCTATGGACCTATGAATAATCCATTAAAAACATACAGTAAAAATAATCTCAGCTCCTCTTGGATGATTTATTATGAGTAAATCATTAAAATAGTTTTTTTTTATGTTAAATGTATTTGTATAGCAGAAAGCTCACATTTTTGCAATGAAAACAAAAACGATTTAAAGGTCCCTATATGTCAGTCTCACAAATAAACCTTAACCTATCACGGTCTGATATACAAACATATGCCCTAATGTACTTAACCAAAAGGACAGTGCAGTTAGCAGTTTGCAAAAGCAGATAAAATATGTAAAAATTATTATGTCAAATTTATATTCCACATCTATTTAATAAACTGTCAAATAATGGAAATGTTAACATCCTGGCTTACCTAGCAATTGCACAATCATGCACATTCATAAATCTTATCATTCTAAATGTATGTAGAGGTTAACGGATGCACCAAGACCACTTTTAGTATTATTGGACATAACAATGACACATAAAATATTTATTTATTTATTATTCAACATCCCTTTTAAGGTTTGAATTATTATAGTGGTACTATACGATTAATAACTGAATAATATGCCAACAGATTGGGACTACAGTTGAAGGTTAAACAAAACAGCCACAGTTCTGATGCATTAACTGCTTTTATTCTTTTCTTTGTAACACAAGCTTCGCAAGGTTTCCACCTGTCTTTTGTGAAACTTGGAAACAAACTCTCCGACAGTAGAAGACTTCAAGGACAACAAACAATACAGAAGAATAGATGCAATTCCCTCATGAGAAGCTCTGGATGGGTGAAAAGAAGTGAAAGAAGAACAAGCAGAGAAATGGATTTCAGCTTATCAACACAAGCCAAGTAATAGAGCCAGATGTAATTCTGTGTTAACAAAAACTTTCAGAATTATTTTATTGAAAGAATAAGTGTGTTCAATATAACACTTTCCCCTGTCTCAGCATAGAGCACAGCAAGGCCATGAATAGCTATAGGGATGCAAATGCTGGTCATGAAAGGTAATTGCGTTGTTGCTGAATGACATGGTTTGTGGGGAGTTTTTCTGGCCAGAGGCTGGAATAAAACTGCTCTTTCAGACAGACAGAAAGAAGCTTTGGTATAATTGTGTGCTGTCAAATGCCGAAGTAATATAAATGCTAAATAAAGCATATGTGGCATCCATCCATCTGTGGGGCACAATAAAAATTTCAGTGTGTGTGTGTGTGTGTGTGTGTGTTCTATCAGGGGGACAGATGAAATTGAACAGAAAGAAAGACAGGAAGAAACAGGATGGGGGTGTGGAAGCAATATTGAGGAACCATTCTTAAATAACAAAGTGGAAAAATCTCTCCTTCTTTCTCTCTCTACTCTCTCACAAATGCTGATCAATTACTGCCAAATACATTTTTACCAAGAATCCTCTACTGACCCCCCCAAAATAAGTCTTTATACAGGACAAGTCACTTTTCTCCTTCCTAGGGAGTACAACATGAATCATAAATTGCAGGACATACAATCAGATACCAGCCACGTTCTTTCTAATAGCCCCAGCAAACAGTTTCTGTTCAGCATCTGCTACTAGGAATAGCAGCATCGCAGCTGTCTCATGAAATCCTGCCTCCGTTTTTGACAGTTTTGCTATTTTTACATTAATGGAAAGCTGGCTCACTATTTTATGTGCCACTATGCATTTTATGGGTCTGGGAGCAAAGAAATAAACTCTAAATATAAAAACTCTGAATTTATGTGATAACTAGGGCAAAACAGTGGAGAACAGTTTCTTTACATTCCTGTGTTGATTTGAAAACAGAAGGCTATTTCCACATGATCCATTATATACAAAGCAACATTACCTTTAGACAAGCGGTTAGGCATGGTGGTAAGTACCTCAGGGCAGAGTTACTTTTAAAAAAAAAAAGCTAATAAAAATTCGCCCAAAAATCAGCCATAAAAATACATCACTGGTGCACCCCCAATGATAGAAAACCTGCATCGTTAGCCATGTTAACTTAAGGATTATGTAGTGTGAAATTAGATTAGGCCCATCATTTGCCACAAAATCAAATATAAACAGCATTTTGGCTGCCATCACAGAACTAGCAGAGACAAAAAATACCTGATTAGAAAAGACAAGACACACCCTGCTCTCATTCAACAGCTCCCTCCTCTGTACACCTATTTAAGGAGTCACTCCATTCATTAGAGCACTGATCATGAGTGCGGGCTGGCCAGCTGCAGGCTGGCTGGCAGGCCCTGCGAGAGCTCCCGCTGTCTCTCGGAATGAGTGCTCTGCCCTGACCTTCAGCCTCCACTGGGCCAGATGACAGCTCTGATACTGACAGACATGTGTTAATTACCACAGGTGTGATTTCCCAGAATGGGATGAGTCCAGTTTAACTCACACAGGCACAAACACACACATACAAAGGCACATAGGCTTATACACATACACACAAACATTCTACTTTTATTCAGTCCCAGCTATCAGTGCTAGCTGTGATTATATTGTTTTCCTTACGCAATCCTCTCTCTCCTCGTTTGTCAGAAACATGGATCAGTTTGAGGTCGTCTGTGATAGTGCAGCTTTAAACTTTTCCCCTGTGTGCTGCTGTCAAATGGGCCCAGAGAAGAGGAGCTGTCACAACAGCCCTGCAGCCTCAAACACCTCTACCTACAGTCAGTCACTCACTGAGTCACTCACTCCCCCCAGTTTCTTGTGCTCTCTGTGTCTACTTTTCCTCCTTTCTCTGTCTGTTTCTCTATTATTCTTCTTATTTTCTCTCTCTGCCTTGTTTTTGTGCCCAGGAAAATGTCACAGAAAAAACAGAATGGGATTTTTTTGCTAAACGCGTTAACAGACACACAAACACACACCAAGACAGGTCTACTTCACATGACTAATCCTCTTCTAAATTTTCCAAGTGAATAAATTTGGCTACAATTCAATAGCGGACAGCAGTGACTCTGATATATATCATGTACTCCTGCATTCATTACTAATAGTGGTACAGAAGCTGAAGTGAGAACACATTATTACACTTTGTCAGACATTAGTTTTTTTGTTTTAACCCTGACTCCGTTCAAATTATTAAAAACTCACACTCTTAAAAAAACAAATACGCAATATAACAAAAACAAACAAATTTTCTCATTAAAGGGTCCGTATCCTATATGTTATTTATACTAGGCCTGGGCGATGGGATGATGTAACTGACAAGTAACCTGACAAGTATTATTATTGACAAGTAACCTGATGCATGCTCCAATAGTTGAAAAAGTCGAAGTTTGTTAGGAAATCTCTGCTATGCACTACACAATGGTAGCTTTAGCCCAAGATTGTCACCGTCTACTTGTTTTACTTTACATTAAGTTTAGCTTAAGTGCATGAAACAAAAAAAGACCATCACATGACGTGCTTTGGAACTTCATCCCATGTGACTCACAGAGGTAAAGCAACCAAGCTTATGTGACTGGATATTACCTAAAAGCAGCTAAGTTAGCTCAAGCCCTAAAACGTTTAGAAGTAGAGAAAGTTCTTCTCATCTCTATCTACGACTAGGACACAGGATCAGAAAAAGGCAACAAAGAAAAGATTTGAGCATTTTCCATACAGTGTCTTGGAGGTTTAGATGAGTAAAAGAAAAATTCTGAAAAGATTTAACATAACAAGGTTTTCTAAAGGCATTTATAGATTGACTCCATTATAACTGGAAAACAACTTAATATGGAAAGCATTTAAGCATGGCTCTGGAAATCACTTTGGCAGTCTGTAGTTCCTCCAGCAGGAAGTACATTAAGCGCAAGTCCCCATGAATCTGCAGCAGAAGAATCGTATAAACAAAAGTGTTTGCAGTTTTCAAAAGATGTTGAGTTACTCAGTATTATTATTTAATATGTGATTTTTCTTAAAGACTTTCATTAAAATTGTTAATGTAGAAAAGCACTGAAAATAAAAACAGAATACAAACTAGGTCAAATCTGCAGTGGATGAACGATTTCAGACAGATGTATGTAAATATCTTCTGTGCTGACTGCCCACCCTGTATTGTGCCTCATTCAAAAAGCAATCCAAGCCGAAACACTCCTTATAACTTCACCATGAATGAGTGGAGCTAAATGACCATTCATGACATCTCAGAAACAATGAATTTATAACAGGTGGTTTTGCAGCCTAGTTTACAGTAATTCTTTTGACCGATAATTTGCCGTACTAAGTCAGCAATTAATCATTAACCTAGCCCAAAATCAAGGATGTGACCCAGGAAAGAACAGATATAAAAAGAATAGGTCTGGTTCTGAACTCTGATTGGCTACACTGGCTACATCTTATTGAGCCATATTCCTAAGCCACTGTAAAACTCACACATTTATGGGCGCACATATCATCTGAACTCTGTAGAACTGCCAGAGATATTAAAAAGTGTTATATGTATGGACCATAGAACTGATAAGTGGAGCCAGACATAAACATGTATAGGAAGAAAACGTCCTGAAATTATATATTAACCCTATTAAACATCCAGTTTAAGAACCCAGATTTGTTTATAGCGAGGGGCTGATGACTAATTGGTTAATCATTTATGTCCTTACTATGTCAGCTCTTTCCTATTTGAGGTGCATAAAGTGTGTAATAAAGTATTCTAGTAATCCTAAGCCTGGCATTTTCTTTCAACCCCTCTTTATTCACTTGCCAAACTGAATCAATATTTGACCAACAAGGTCATGAATTATTACTATATACAGATGCTCTGTTTATACAACAATCTGTTGTTGTCTGTTTTGACACCTTATTGATTAGTTCTAGTGTGCACACGCGCACACACACACACACACACACACACACACACACACACACACACTGTAACACAAATACACTCACCATCCTTGCGGTGGTAGGTGATCTCCACCTTTCGCTCCTCTGAGCCCAGCAGGGCCTGGGCTATCTGGGCCACAGCATGGCGCTTGGTAAGCTGGCCGTGGAGGAAGTCGCATGTGCATGGCTTCTGCATGATATCCGGCCGCGAGAAGCCGGTCATCTCACAAAATGCATCATTACAGAAGATGATGGCACAGTTTTGCACACGTGCGTTCGCTATCACAAACTTCTTATCTGTGGATGGAAAGAAGCAGAGAGCAAGGATGAGTGTAGCACAGCTAAAGGCTGAGCTGGCAGTAATTATCCCTCTGTGATAACAGCGTGGCTGATTTTCCACCCTAGTAGCTTCAGCGTTTTGGGGATGTGGCTGGTGTCCACTGACTTGTTACTGTGACTTAATATGGGGTCCTGATCATTTGAGCTGCAGATCTTGAGCTATTCCACATAGTAACATATTAATATATGTTACATATGAATGTATATTTTGAATTACAAGTGACAAGAGAAACAATATTTTTTTAACAATGACACCAATGTGTTTCTCTCATTTTGACATTTATTAATTTAGGTACGAATATGAACAATAACACATCAAACTAATTATCTTAAACAGGATACAGTCACAAGCAAAGACACTGAACGGTGGTCCTTTCACAGAGCTCGACCAAATGAAAGTACAATGATAGAATTTCCATTAGGTCCTAACTTTAACCCTTGATCAATGACAGCAGCGTCTCTGAGATGCTTGCTTGGGTCTGGCTTGTTCCGCATGCACAGTAACTCACAAACAAACCCTCAAAATATATCAAATGTTTAACACAGGGGATTAAATTTATCTAACTGCAGCAATGAACCATCTATTAGTCAGCCCTCACATGGACCCACACGCACATACACTTCAGCTATGAACGTTTCCCTTTGTTACAGCTCACTGAAAATCTAAACAGAAGCTAAGAAGCTAACAAGGCCGCTAGAGACCGTTAGAGACCGTTAGGGACCGTTAGAGACCGATAGAGACCGTTAGAAGTCTAACTTCAGTGGCCTCAGAGACTTCATTTCACTGTAACCAGGTGAAAGTTTTTACTTAAACATTTCATTAGGCTAGGAAATTATATTCTCATGAGATTTTTTGTCGTGTTTTGCCGTAGTTTTGCTAACCCGCTACGGACGGTTTGCCGTACCCTTAAGGTAACACTAGCTAAGGCGACGGGGCGTCGATAGAGAGGCTTATTCTGAGAAACGGATTTGTGAAATAAACCGGTGAATACTTGCGAAACTTAAGACGTTAAGTCTAGTTGGAGCGCTGACACACACCTCATATTATGGTTCATGTTGTCGAAATCACGCTATTCAGGGACGAAGTGGGCAAATTGAATAAAAGTGTCCGGCTAATCTGTGGACTGCAGTCACATCGCGCGCCGCTGTTCGCGCGTTCCCGTTTGTAAACAGCGGGTCCGATGAGATTAGGAGGAAAACGGATAACGGAAGAAGTCATTTATGTAAATAAATAAACTCATTAATACCAAGAGCGCGGGTCGTTTTATAGACTCTTCAGCAGTTAAACTTTTGTGACATCAAGGTAGAAAATATGATCTAATGATGGTTTTATATTCACCCTGAAATTCACTCGCCCTACAGCGCTTACGCGAATCAGAGTTACGGTTATGAAAGGATGAAGAAGGAGCTTTCCCACTTTTTTAGAGGTCGTCTGATCTGCAGTCCGCGTCACGCTGCGGCCACTAAACCGTCACGGGAATAAAAACGGGACTGAACGGGAGGACTTTGTCGGACCGACACTTACTCTGACCCTCGAATTTGCGGATGATAATCCCCAGAAACGTGTTCTGCGGGGCCACATGACCGCGCCGCACCGGCATGTTTGCGCTCCCTTCCGATTCGGCGATGAGCTCACGGGCGCTGCGCGGTTTGGTCTGCTCGGTGCCGAGTCACTTCGGCGGGATGATCCGTCCGTCCGTGCTGTCCGGCCTGCCTCCGCTCCGGGCCGGGCTCCGCGCGCATGGTGCCAGGCCGTTTAGTCTTCACCTTTCGCGGAGATTAAACACAAAACCGGGAGCTCATCACATCTCGAGTACGAAGGACGGAAGAACCGGTGACGTGCGTCCGCGAAGGACCCCCGTGTGCCGCGCGCAGCCGCACGCTCTGCAAGACGCGTATGTGTGCGCGCGCGCGCGTGGCGATCGTATCTGCGGCGCGCGTCAAGATAACAAAAGGAGAGGAGGGTGAGGTGGGGGGGAGGGTGGTGCGCGTGTCACAGGTCACGCGGATATGTGAACCGCGAGCGCGTCAAAGAGCGCTGCACGCGGTTTTCCCCGCGCCGTATCGGTGACAGTGAACGTGAGAGCAGCGGTTTTATTAATGCTGCAGTATTAATGAGGAGAGAGTGAGAGAGAGAGAGAGAGAGAGAGCGCAGATACTAACTACTAACCTATGTACAGACAATTGATCAATCAATCAATTACTTAATAAATTATCTAATTAATTAATCAAATAATTGACTTTCTTTTGGGAAGAAATTTCTCCACAGTACGGGATTTTTTTTCTTTTCTGAAATAAATTCTAAAGGAAGCCAGATCAGCGAAGCCTGTATACGCTGTGATTTGTGACCTCAGCTGCTTTAAAGGTGCGCGCCACCAGCTTTTATAAGAATTCTGATTGTGATATAAAGAACGTGTTTACTGTGGCTCACTGTAAAGCTCAGATTTGACCACCTTCAGTCTTCAGTTGTGAATTCTGATAGTTTGTCTACAGGGATGCATTTCACGCCAGACTACTCTGAGTGACTTTAAAGGGGCAGTGTGTAAAATTTAAGGGGATCTATGGGCAGAAATGGAATATAGAACCATGTTTCATCAAGGTACAAGCAATGTAAATGTTCCCTCAAAGGTACAGCAGTTACTTTAAGGTCCAAATGTGTAGCTTAAGCAAGATTTTCCCAGTGAACATCCCAGTGAATATCTTTCATAACAAAGTGTTTTAAAACAGAACAATATAGTACAAAGCCTGGAGACAGGGTGTGTGGAGTCTTAGAAAATAGAATTTCAATGGATTTTGGTACAATTATGTACCAAAAGTACTGAGAAGTACCCTTGAGGGTACCACCACAGCGACAAGAGGGGCACTGACCCAGTGACAGTTTCATACCTTTATTTCTTAGAGCGTAGAGGACGGCTTGTGTTTTTACATTTGAGCAGCTGCCAGTGCTGGCTGACCATTTTATGTTGTGTGCAGTTTGAGAACAAGAAAAAGCAAGGGATGGTGAATCCTCGTCAAATATGTGAAAACGTAAAGAAGCTAAACAAGATCAGGACAGGTGACGGCAGAAAACAAGATAAATGTCAGTGTGGCCTTTCCCAGCTGGAAATCACTGATGAGGGACAAATTCAGAGTGAGGCTGAAGGTGCCTGTTTTGTGCTGGACAGGTAAATTAGTGTACCAATTGACTGATGGCCACCATAGCTCCAACTACATGTTTGGAAAGGAAGGGTTGAGGAAGGGGCATTCAGTAAGTTGCAGCTAGCAAGCTCGCTGCGAGAAGCCACTAAATCTTACATACTGCTTCTTTAACGATTGAACTGTGGAGACATTTTGAAAAATCGGTGGATTTCCTATTTAAGCTCAGCGCCCTGCTGACACTGGCATATAGTTATGCACACACAGCTATAATCTCTTTAGAAAAAAGAAGGGGACGCTGTGGAGCAGCCTCACATCAGCCTAAGATCTGCATGCCCAATGCCAAGCGATGACCAGAGGGGTATAAAGACTCCCAGCATTGAGCTGTGGAGCAGTGGCGCTGTTCTCTGGAATGATGGAGCTAATTATCTGTCTTTAAAGCAAGTCACAAAAACTGTGACCGGTTATAAAGCATGTACAGTATGAATCAAATCCAATATGGAAAAATTAGTTTAAATTAGTGTAGTGTATGGCAATATGCAAAATCAAAATATAAAATGTTGCCTGTGCAAAAGTTATGGCATATATTTATTCCAATATGTTAATGCACAAGAAATTGTGCACATTTAACTGTGTTATCTGTAGAGGATGTTTGAACCCATTTTCACTTAGAAAATCACCAAAACATAATGTGGTCAGGAGTGCGTACACTATTGCTAAATGGTGTCCAATAATGAACGGGTCTGCTTCGTGACAATGTATCTGCTTGTATAAGCACTCAAGTAGTTTCCCTCTGAAATATGAAATATGCATGCTTTGTTTCTATTCCACTCCCAGTTTGCCACAGGGGGATAGAGGTGTGATGAGAGTGAAGCCCAGCTTAGCAACACATAAGCTTTATCATTACCATAAAACAGCCACATTCATTCACTTTATTCAATGAGTCTCACCAGATTATGTCCTCATGTGAATGAGTCTGAGCCCTGAGCAGAGCATTAATGTCATTAGGCGGCTTTGCCTGTCTTTACAACCTTCACTCAAGCAAGTTGGTGATGCTGTCACCATCTGAGGTAATAAAAAAGGAAGGCCATAAAAATATATAAATAAAAGAAGACATTCTATTCAAGCTTTTGCACATGCTGTACTGCACATTATATTATTTAGCATGTTATTTTAAACCATTTATCTTAGCAACAAGTGTGTTTTGCCAGTAAAACCACTGTACCACCATGTACCATTAGAACAAATGCAAATACACATAAACACAGTAAAAAATAACATGAATTTCTTATTTTAAAAAGAGAAACTGATCCCCTGTGAGCTAATTTGAAGTTCGACATGATTTCACGGTGTCTTTTGGACACCCCCAGACACAAAAATCCATCACCAGCACTCTTGATTTGACATAACGAAGCACTCATTTGCCAAAGCAGGTATGAAAGGGTGAAAACAACAATAGTGGGCTGTCATGAGAAGGTTGGAAAAGGTTTAACGAACACACCATTATACATAAAATCTATTAATTAATACTACTTAGTATAGTATTAACGTTATCCGAAGAAAACAGAGCACATTACTCCAGTTTTAGTATCCTTACACTGGCTGCCAGTGCATTACAGAATCCAACATAAAATAGCATTCATAGATTTGAAAGCATTGTATGAAAGCTTTCTATGCATGCACACTCAAGATCTTTAAGGTCTGGATCCTGATCTCTTTTAACTGTTCCACATTCTCATCTTAAACAAAAAGGGGATTGTGCTTTTGCTGACTTTGGAATGGTCTCCCACATTAGCCCCTGTCTGTGACTGTTTTTAAAAGCAAGCTTAAAATACACTTTTATCGATTAGCATTCAGCAGCTGTTAAACTGTTGAACTGTTGATTGCGGATTGTACGCTGTTGTGTTAATGTACGATGGTGGTGATCGAAAAGTGGAAATCCTTTTAGTGTTTTATTGTAAAGCACTTTGGTTTTAAATGTGCTATATTAATGAAATGTACTTGCATTTACTTACTATTCTAATATTCTAATACTATTCTAGTGTTTTTCTGTGCAAATAAATGTTTACTGCCAAATTAAATGCATTTTTAACTATTATCTATTTATCTATTAGATTAAGAATTCTCAATATTGTAGAATTAAACTTTTATCTTGGGGTGTAAAATGCCCTGCAATGTACTGGTGACCTGTCCAAGGTGTATCCTGCCATTCGCCTGATGACAGCTGGTATAGGCTCCAGCACCCCCCGCGACCCAAAAGGAGAAGCGGCTTAGAAGGTGTGTGTGTGTGTGTGTGTGTGTGTGTGTGTGTGTGTGTGTGTGTGTGTGTGTGTGTGTGTAAAATTTTCACAATATGCTGAATTGGAAACAGGCTGAAAGTGTCTGAATCATTAAGCAACAAAATGGGTAAAAAGCAAAACAAATTTATAGATGGTGCTGGATAAACAGATTCTATTGTCATGATCAAGTAATTAGGTTTTTTGTGTGAGACTGTATTATTTATTTTAATTGTTTCTCTGTATTGCTTTATAATATTCAAACAAACCAAAGGAGGACATTTGCTGAAACGGTATATCAAAATTAAAATGATGCGTCAAATCGCAATTGTTATATTTAAAAACAAATCACATACACTTGGCCAAATTAAATATTTGGTTGCTTTTTCAAGTCAAATTTCCAGATTTTTATTATAATTCTCTGACTTTTCAAACCTGCTAACAACCAATAACCATGGGCTCCTCTAAACAGCTGGCTGAAATGTTCCTATGAAAAGGTAGTTAAGGGAAACTGTGGAAGTCAAGGCAGAATCTGGAATTCCACTGTCTGAAATGTTCCTATGAAATGGTAGTTAAGGGAAACTGTGGAAGTCAAGGCAAAATCTGGAAGACTAAGATAACTCTCAGACAGCGCTGCTTGAATGCTGGCCTGAAAGTCAAAGCAAAACCCCCATACAACAGCATAAAGACTTACAGGAAGGTTTAGCTGACACAGGACTGGTGATACACCATTCTACTGCTCCTCACACAAACATGATCTGCATCAGAAAAAAAAAACCTTACCTCATCACAAAAGTCAGCATCTAATGTGTATAAAACAACATCTAAATTAACCAGAAGCATTTTGGAAATGAGTGTGTAAATATACAAATGGAACAAAATCACCACAATCACCAAAGTTACCAAAATCAACAAAGGTATGTTGAAAAAAGGCAGCATTTGATGATAAGAACACCTTGTCAGCTGTGCCAGCTGTTAAGCATTGGAAGGATTTATTATGCTTTGGGGTTGTGAGGCACAGGAAACACAGCAAAAATTCAAGAAACTAAAAACTGGAAAGATGCTCTCTTCTACAAGCAAATAATGATCCAAACAAGCTTTAAAATCCAACATCAAGAGGCACAAACTGAAGCTTGTGGAGTGGCCTCACAGTCCTCTGACTTAAACATCATTAAAAATCTTAAACATGCTATGCATGCTAGAAGGTGCAGGAACATGGTCAAACTAGAAGCAATCTGAGTGACGATATCTAAAATAAGTACAGAAGGACTCCTATCTGGCTTTGCAAGCTGTGATGTTTACCAAAGGGAGTGTCACTAAGTACTGACATGTTAAGGTGTTCACCATATTCTTAAAATTGTTTACTACAGAGGTTGTGTTTACTATTTCTCACATCACAAACCAACAAAACATGTCATTTGGTCTGGGACAGTTAAACATTTATTTTACTGACATCTCATTGTCTATGTGTCTTTGTGTTTAAGAGCCTTTACTAATTTATATCAATAATGCTTTACAGGAACCTTCAAATACAGATTCATACTGACATTGAGTGATCTCATTAGTCAGTTTGCTTTGCCATCAATGTCATAAAGAGAACCGATGACACAAAGCAAAGCCAAGACAAAGAATGAAGGCTATATCAGTGCTTCCATCTAGTGGTGCTGGTGTGCTGTGCAAATTTTCCTGCATTTACTAGTGCTGTCTCTGTTCTAACACAGCTAATTCAAAAGTCATTTATGAGGTGATTCAGGGTCAGCTGGAGCTGGGTCACAAGCCCCTTTCTTAAAGCCAGTTTCTGGCCATTTAGCCTCTGTTAAAAGTCATTAGGTATTTTTAAACTGTGAAGCATTCTCGACCCGGCAGCGACACTGATACACTTCAGCACCACACACAATACTGCTAATGTGTACCACTGTGTTGAAAATGGCCTACCACCCAAATTACTTATGCTAAGTGGGGGTGTTACGGTCAGAAACTGAGGGGACTGTTAAACTGCATGACAACCAGTGGGCTTAAATCAATAACTGTACACCTACAGTTGTATGCAAAAGTTTAGGTGCACTGGGTAATTATGTTTTGTTGATTTTTTAAGTGAAAATGGGTTAACACATCCTCTACAGAGAACAAATTTAGATATAGCACTGTTTGTTTTTATTTATTCATTATTATTTCTTTCTTCTTCGTCTTTCGGCTGCTCCCTTTAGGGGTCGCCACAGCGGATCATCTGCCTCCATCTTGCCCTATCCATTGCCTCCTCTACTTTCACACCAACCATCTCCATGTCCACCCTAACTACATCCATAAACCTTCTCTGAGGTCTACCTCTTCTCCTTCTACCCGGCAGCTCCATCTCCAACATTCTTTGCCCAATATATCCACTATTCCTCCTCAATACATGTCCAAACCATCTCAACCTGGCCTCTCTGGCTTTATCTCTAAACTGCTCCACCTTCATTGTCACTCTGATCTGCTCATTTCTAATCTTGTCACTCCCAACGAAAATCTCAGCATCTTCATCTCCGCCACCTCCAGCTCAGCCTCCTGTCTTTTAGACAGAGCCACAGTCTCCAAACCATACATCATAGCAGGACGCACTGCTGTCTTGTAAACCTTCCCTTTCACTCTTGCTGCTATCCTTCTGTCACACATCAGCCCTGACACCCGTCTCCACCCACTCCATCCTGCCTGCACCCTCTTCTTCACCTCTTTTCTACACTGTCCATTACTCTGGATGGTTGACCCAAGAGATTTGAAGTCATCCACCTTTATGACCTCTACTCCTTGCATCTTCACCTTTCTACCTGCCTCCCTCTCATTCACACACATGTATTCCGTCATGTCTCTACTGACCTTCATTCCTCTCCTCTCCAGTGCAAACCTCCACCTCTCCAGATTCTCTTCCACCTGCTCTCTACTCTCACCACAGATTACAATGTCATCTGCAAACATCATGGTCCATGGAGCCTCCTGCCTGACCTCATCTGTCAACCTGTCCATCACCATTGCAAACAAGAAGGGGCTCAAAGCTGATCCCTGATGTAACCCTACCTTCACCTTGAAACCATTTGTCACTCCAACTGCACACCTCACCACTGTCTCACTATCCTCATACATGTCCTGCACCACCCTAACATACTTTTCAGCTACACCTGACTTCCTCATACAGTACCACAGTTCCTGTCTTGGCACCCTATCATATGCCTTCTCTAGATCCACAAAGACACAATGTAGGTCCTTCTGACCTCTGTACTTCTCTACCAACACTCTCAACGCAAAAATGGCATCTGTGGTACTCTTTCTGGGCATGAAACCAAACTGCTGCTCACTGATCTGGACCTCTCGCCTTAGCCTTGCTTCAACAACTCTTTCCCATACCTTCATGGTGTGGCTCATCAACTTTATACCTCTGTAGTTACTGCAGCTCTGCACATCACCCTTGTTCTTAAAAATGGGGACCAGTACACTGCTTCTCCACTCATCAGGCATCCTCTCACTCTCCAGGATTTTGTTAAACAACCTGGTTAAAAAGTCCACTGCCTTCTCTCCTAAACATCTCCATACCTCCACAGGTATGTCATCTGGACCAAGTGCCTTTCCATTCTTCATCCTTTTTAAAGCTGCCCTCACTTCCACCTTACTAATTCTCTGCACTTCCTGATCCACTATCTCTCCCCCCGTTGTCCTCTTCTCTCTCTCGTTTTCCTCATTCATTAGTTCTTCAAAGTACTCCTTCCATCTACTCATCACTCTCTGTTCACTCACTAGTACATTTCCCTCTCTATCCTTTATCAGCCTAACCTGCTGTACATCCTTTCCAGCTCTATCTCTCTGTTTAGCCAAACGATACAAGTCCTTTACTCCTTCTTTACTGTCCAGCCTCTCATACACCTCATCATAGGCCTGAGCCTTTGCCTTTGCCACCATTCTTTTCACTATGCGACTAGCCTCACAGTACTCCTGCCTACTTCCTTCATCTCTCTGGTTATCCCACTTTTTCTTAGCTGCCTTCTTCTTCTGAATACACTCCTGGACCTCCTCATTCCACCACCATCTTTCCTTGTCTTCTTTCCTCTGACCAGACCAAACACCCAACACATTCTTGCCACCTTAGCTGTAGTTTCCCAGTCCTCAGGTAGCTCCTCACTGCCCCCAAGGGCCTGTTGCAATTATTCCCTGAACTGCCTGCAACCATTCTTCTCCTTCAGCTTCCACCATCTAATCTTTGGCTCTGTCTTCACTCTCTTCCTCTTCTTTGTTTCCAATCTCATTCTACAGACAACCACCCTATGCTGCCTTGCTACACTTTCCCCTGGCACCACTTTACAATCTCCAGTCTCCTTTAGGTGGCATCTCCTGCTAAGGATATAATCCACCTGTGTGCACCTCCCTCCACTCTTGTATGTCACCCTGTGTTCTTCCCTCTTCTGAAAATACGTGTTCACCACAGCCATTTCCATTCTCTTTGCAAAATCTACAACCATCTGACCTTCCGCATTTCTGTCTTTCACACCATACATACCCAGCACCTCTTCATCCCCTCTGTTCCCTTCACCAACATGTCCATTGAAGTCTGCACCAATCACTAATCTCTCCTCTCTAGGGACACCATCTACCACTTCATCCATCTTACTCGAAAAATTCCTCTTTCTCCTCTAACTGACAACCAACCTGTGGTGCATATGAACTGACCACATTCAAAATTACACCATCAACCTCCAACTTCAGGCTCATGATCCTGTCTGACACTTTCTTTACATCCAGAAAACTTTTCCCAAGCTGTTCCTTTAGGATTATCCCTACTCCATTTCTCTTCCTCTCTACACCATGATAGAACAGTTTGAATCCACCTGCAATGTTCCTGGCCTTGCTTCCTTTCCATCTGGTCTCCTGGACACACAGAATATCTACCTTCCTTCTCTCCATCATGTCTGCAAGCTCTCTGCCTTTACCAGTCATTGTCCCTATGTTCAGAGTCCCATACTCTAACCTCCACACTCCTGCCTTTCCTTCTCTCTCGCTGCCTTCTAACCCGCCTTCCTCCTCTCCTCTTTGATGGTCTTCGACCTACAGTAGTCCAATTTCCACCGGCACCCTGCTGGTCAACAGCACCGGAGGCGGTCGTTGTTAACCCGGGCCTCGACCGAACCGGTATGGCAATCATATTTGTTATCCGCATGATAGTTTTGGCACAAGTTGGCGCCGGATGCCCTTCCTGACGCAACCCTCACCATTTATCCGGGCTTGGGACCGGCACCAGAAGTACACAAAGTACACCCCTAATGGCTGGTTTTTTTCATTATTATTTATTTAATATATAAAAAAAAGAAACATGAAATGCGGCCTGTGCAAAAGTTATGACACATTATTTTTTACATGTTCTTTTCTTCCAGCATGTTAAACTGAGCTAATAAATAGGAGCAGAAAAGTGTCATATCTAAATGTGCTCTCTGTAGAGGATGTGTATGGTATTTAGTGGGAGTAGTTTCCAATTCACTTCCAGTCCAAACTGCCATTAAGTACAAGTTATGTATTTTTCAGCATCAAAGAAAAGTGGAAAAGATATATTTATACAGCATCCACAAAATCATTTAGCATTAATGTGTCCACTCTTTGTATTTATTAGGGCTTCCATTCTTTTCAGAAGGCCTGCTTCCAGTTTTTTTTAAAGAAATCTGCATGGTTGGGATGTAACAAAATACATATATTGGAAATATGCTTTCAGAATACAACAATTAAATATCTGTATTGTGACATGGTACATTTTAAGAAATATTTTGAATATAATTGCTTTTTATTTTTTTAGGAGCATACTTACCCATTCAATTAAAAAAATATAATACATTTTTTTTAAAGAAACACCATCAATGCTTGTTTATTAACTACTTTAAAATCAGTGCACAGATATATGCAAAGATATATTCTCTAAAGAACAACTCAGTTTGTTTATAAACACTGAACTTGCTGCTAAAGCCTGAGTAGACTGATAAATCAATGTGTTGATCAGTTAGTATTCTCAGTGTTACTGAGCTCTGCTAAAGCCTGAGTAGACTGATAAATCAGTGTGATGAGTTATTAATCTCAGTGTTACTGAGCTCTGCTAAAGCCTGAGCAGACTGATAAATCAATGTGTTGATCAGTTAGTATTCTCAGTGTTACTGAGCTCTGCTAAAGCCTGAGTAGACTGATAAATCAATGTAATCAGTTATTAATCTCAGTGTTACTGAGCCCTGCTAAAGCCTGAGTAGACTGATAAATCAATGTAATCAGTTATTAATCTCAGTGTTACTGAGCTCTGCTAAAGCCTGAGTAGACTGATAAATCAATGTAATCAGTTATTAATCTCAGTGTTACTGAGCTCTGCTAAAGCCTGAGTAGACTGATAAATCAATGTAATCAGTTATTAATCTCAGTGTTACTGAGCTCTGCTAAAGCCTGAGTAGACTGATAAATCAATGTGATCAGTTATTAATCTCAGTGTCACTGAGCTCTGCTAAAGCCTGAGTAGACTGATAAATCAATGTAATCAGTTATTAATCTCAGTGTCACTGAGCTCTGCTAAAGCTTGAATAGACTGATGAATCAATGTAATCAGTTATTAATCTCAGTGTTACTGAGCTCTGCTAAAGCTTGAATAGACTGATGAATAACTGTGTTGATCAGTTATTGATCTCATCATTACTAAACTTCATTGAGAGACGATGGAATCTCATAAGTATTAAGCTTAGCATCTGTGTTGTACTGGACTCATCCACTAATTTAGTGGCAAGTAACATGCATCAGTAACTGAAAATCACAGCTACTTACTTCATGGTCAAATCTGCAAGATTCTCTTATTGGCATATGACGAATTGTTGGCTTAGTTCATGAGATGACAGTGGGGTTATGGGGGCAGCAGTGGACTGAAGCAGGCGATAAGAGCCAAAGCAATGTTGAGAATTTTAAGGGTGAATTTTTCATGAAACTTATTAACAGAAGAATTACATGAAGGAAACTGCCAGCAGTATCTGTGAGGAGCCATGTGAGTTAAATCCAATCGCAGCAGCAGAATGTTTTTTCCCATGTGCCTCATCAGTGTGCATTCTAAACAATCTAAATGCATTCTGAATATGTTAGTTTTAATGTATTTTGTATAATGTAATGTTTTGTTAATGTAAATAGAACACATTACTGAACAGATTTAGGACAGTGTATTCAGTATACAGCCATCATTACTTCTTCATTCTGCCCAACTTTTTTCAGAAAAACTTTTACTAGGTTGGTACCCATCTTATTACTGGGGTGGTACCCTCAAGCGTACACCTCAGCACCTTTAATTAGGAAACATATTTGAATTCCATTGAAATGATATTTTCTGAGTTGTATTGACTCCACACACCCCGTCTCGTCTCCAAGCTTTTTATTTCATTGTTCCATTTTAAAACATTCGGTTATGAAAATGTACTAATATGTACTTTTTACCTGGAAAAACCTCATGTAATGTTTACAATTGGACCTTAAAACCACTGTTGTACCTTTAAGGGGACATTTACATTGTCTTACTTTGATGAACAAACAAATGCACCTGCACAGAACCTTTATTTCTAAAGGTGTACTGTATGTAATTATATTTAAGTAGTACAGCAAAGTGAAAGTAGTAACTTTTAACTTCTAAGTGTTAAAATGGTTCAAATGATGGATCTCATTTGAATTAGTTGAGGTATTCTAAACGCAGAATTCCCAGAGTTCTTTAAAGAGACACACAAACCTGCATCTGTGATAATATTTCAGCCATATAAATAAACTGCAGGCTAACAGCAGAACAGTACAGAATCTAGAACTGGTGAAATATGTGGCTGTCATTGCTGTAGTGCTGGAGCTCTTCAGGCTGCAAAGTATTGAAATAAATCAAAAAAGCAAACTTTTTTCCTGTTTTAAGTGATTACATCCGGAATCCCATAAGACTGCCAAGCAAGCCTGCCCGCTGAGGCTCTGTGAAAGAGAAACTACGGCTGTTGCTAAAGTGTGTGGGAGAGATTTCTGCCTTGAACTTTGGACTTTTTCAAGAGGAGCAAATATGTTGGATGAAACATTTGGGATTTAACTCAGTTTAGTGATTTACTGCTTCACATTTGTTTGGCAAGGATGCACAAATACACAGCATGACTGATGGGTCAGTAAGTGTATCCGTTGTCAATCAATGTGACTGAATGGCTGGTCTGTGAATTATTAATGACAAGACGTGTTCATGTTTGGCATGCTTGTGTGAGAGAGAAGGAGAGAGTGTGTATGCACAGGCCTGTGCAAAAGCCAGAGACCACCCGTCATTTCTTTCATTTCCAGTTAAAATGGCCATTATGTACAAGTTATTCATTTCTCAGGAGATTATGCACTTTCAAATAATCATTTCTTCAAAGAATAAAGAATATATCAAATTGTCAAAGGAAAAGAAGTGAAACAACAGAAGGTTCCAAAACTCTGGTTATTATTAAAAGATATACAGAAACTAAGACTCTGAACAATCATGCAAGACCTGGTAGACCACTAAACTGTCCCCATCAGATATATAGTACTGCTTTCATCTGAGAGAGACAATCAAGCTCCACTCTTACTTCAGATCTGAAAAGAAAAAAACCCACAGGTGTTTCTTTCCATCCTTCCACTGTGATAAGACAATTCAGTGCTATGACTGAAAGGATGTGTTGCTGTCAAAAAGCCCTGAGTGAGAAAAAGAAACAAGCAACATCACTACACCAAGGCATCATGCAAGCCAAATTTCTGGGGGCACAATTACAGTACAGGGCATGAGGGTCCTTCCCCAGAAAAACAGAGAGAACACTGACACAGTTCTGCACATTGACATCAATTATTTGTACATAACAAACACTGTATCCACAATCCAAATGAATTTAGAGAACATAGATAATAAGGCCACATACGAAAGGAACCTAACAACATGGTAACAGCTGTATTTTTAAAGTCAGTGCAGAGGAAGCAGCATGAGTACAGATGAAACTGTCATAAGACTCACACAGCTCTCCTTTATCAGTATTAAATACGATGCTGTGCCACCACAAGTCACAACTAGCCAGCAGGCCAAAAGGGTAAACAACTGGTAATAGCCACAGTCAGCTATCCTGCAAAGCAAACTATGCCTATATTTCTCAGAATCTCCTAAGTGTTACTAATTGTGTTACTAATTGCATTTCATTTTTACATTTAGAAAAGGGACTGATGCTCTACAAACCACTTCAGCAACACACTGTTCATCAGCTGTTCATCTCAGAGTGTGTGTCTGTACCTGCTGCTGCGAACCGATTTCATCCTGCAACCTTTGGAAGTAACCACTGGATAAAGGCATGTTCTATGATCTATGATATAATTAGAAGAATATATTTGACTCATAATATAAAATGTCCATAACTACACATTATAAAAATTACAGTAATAAAATAAAATAAAAACTGTTTGTAATCTGGTTGAATGAGCATGACACTGAATGAATGAAAAACTGAAAGCAAGCCTCCTGAAAACAAAGATGTAATTAAAGTAAAGAGTGGATAGACTAAATACTAAAAAAATAATATTATGTTTAGTTGTTGAGGCTTGTGTGTAATTTTGTTAAATCTACAGTATTGTGCAAAAGCCACTTACGCAAATGTCTAAATTCTCTGTGATAAGTTGAACGTCATTCATCGATCCAATCTTTTTTCCACCTGCATTGTGGCAGAGTGGCACAGAGAAGCCACCGATTTAAGAGATATTTCTGGTCTCCCAGTGGCCATAGGAAAAGCTGAAAAATGTTCTAAGTCCCTAAATTTTGCTTAGGTGACACATCCAGGATCTAGGAGCCACTGTGCCAGGCTGACCAGATGGCACTATGATTGGCCACAGTGCTTTGATAAGCCCCCTCGGGTGAGAATTTTTTTCTGTGTTCTTTGGTCTCCCAGTGGCCAGAAAAATGCTGAAGTGTGGGTTGCCTGTAAAACATTGTATAATATTTGATTGTTAACAGCAGGAAATGCAGGATAAAGATTATTTCAAGAAAATTAAGTTCTTGTTTTTAAAAAAAATGGTTTGGCTTAGATCCAGATTTCACCCTAATGCTTCCAGCTATTGCATGGATTTGTTAAATTCCATCAGCAGCAGTTAAGCAATTAACTTGGCTTATCTCTTTATGCTCAGTAAGGAAAGGTAGGTGTGTGTGTGCGTGTGTGTGTTTGAGTGTGTGTGTGTGTGTGTGTGTGCGTCATTCACCCTCTTGTCAGCTGGACACTCCTGGATTGTGTGCCAGACAGAATGCTAATCAATGAAGCGATCCTGTAGAGGCGCTTACAGTAAACCAGTCCACCTCTCAATCAATATTAATCAGCCCTCATTAAAATTCTACAGGAGTTATTAATATTCATGAGCATGGAACTGAAGAAAGCGACATAGACCACTGTGCTGATGCCTGTTCTGCTGTAACTGAGAGGATTCACCTCTGAGACTGTATGTGTGTGAGTGAGGGAGAGGGAGAGAGAGACGGAATGTTTTATTTAACCTGGGTTTAGTGGGAGACAGTAGCAGTGTTAGGTTCAAGGTTAATGGATAGTGATAGGGCTCCCTTACGTCTGGGGAAGGCGGCAATTGGTCAGCATGTCCTCCTTGCAGCCTTCATGACTACAATGCTCTGCTTCTTTAGTCTGATCCCTGTCAATTAGCCAGAGAGACAGAGAGAGAGAGAGAGAGAGAGAGAGAGAGAGAGAGAGGGGGATAGTAACAGTTCTGGCAAGAAAGTTTTTGATGTCTCTCCAGCATATCTCAATAAATTACACCATGGTCTGACCTGTTGGTCAGCAATTGAAACTTGAGATTCTTAAAGATTTGCCAAAATATCTTCCCCTTGGTGCCAAGTAGAACCAAAAGAGTTTCTTTGAAACAATGCCATTGGCTGCTTAAAAATCTTACAACAGATGCTTATTAAAAGAGAAAAAAGAAAGCTAAAGACACTCATCCGAAGAAGGCCAGAGAAAAGGAAACAAACAGAGCAATCTAGATAGCCAGGTAGCTAACTTGAACTTTTCAGCTTATCCTCCTTATCTATTTCTGTCATTCGAATGATCCATTCTCTTCATTGAAAAGACAATTTCAAGACAGTTGTTGTGACTCAACTCAACTCCATCTGACTCAACTCATCAGCTAATTAGCACAATCTCTGTGAGCTAAATTAAGATGGTTGAATTTAAACGCTAATCTTTAGAGTTGTGGCCCAGATGGAACCCAGTTTGACATTTGTAATCTACAACACTGAGTGCGTTTCCATGCACTTAATTATCTGATAACTGCAGAAAATCAGATTTTGTCAGTAATTCTTTGAACATGTTAATAAGCACTAGGACAATCAGAAAATGGAAAAATGCCAGGTCAACATGCATCAGACAGTAATCAGATTTCTGCTTTGCAACCAGCCAATTAACTCAGAAGACGTGATGTAAACATGTTTTTGAAACATCATGGCACTTAAGCAAAAAGCATGAACATATATCTTCTAAAAGGTGGTCATGTATACAGGTTTTGCTTCACTCTAAACGTATTTTGTTTTCATCTTGAGGGTGCTGTGCTAAATGCTGCTTGCTGTTTTCAGTACAGCGCTCTGTTTTCACACATGCACAGACTGAGAAAAACGAAAGAAATCAGAATAAGTGTACACATGCGCTGAGGAATCTGATTACTCAAATCCAGCTTTCTTTATTGGATTTCTTCATTTAATTTCAACACCTTAGTCCTACCTATAGAGATAGAGTATGCTGTTTACATGACCACTTGAACAATCAGATACCTGCAAAAATTTCGCTAATGATCAGATTATTAAGTACATGTAAACACACTCAATGATCAAATTCAAGGTTACTGAACATCTAACTACGATTCTAGCTAAGCTTTTTTTATTTAGCTTGGTAGTCATCTAGCCATTATCTAACATTTCCGTGCTCATTAGCTAGCTGTTTAACTGGGTAACATCTACTTTTATATACTTACGTTTTACATAAATTACTGACATCTAGCCAGCTGTATAACATTTGCTTGCCATTTAGCTAGCTAGTTAACTTGCTTCTTCTTTTTTCATACAGACATCTGCACAGTGCTAGAAAGTTATATTATGGCTTAATAAGACATAAATAACATAGGCCTAGTCTATATTATTTGAGCTTACCACATTAATCAAAGAGCTTAAGAGACACTGAAGGTTAAAAACACAAAAAGATACAAAATCACAAATTCTGTGAAACCAACGAGGCCACAGGACACAATGCTGTGCATTAGAATATTACATAACATGATAAACAACCCACGACTTATACGATATTTGTTAGGGTGAGGAGCTTGGCCATCCTGGAGGAGCTCGGAGTAGAGCCGCTACTCCTCCGCATTGAGAGGAGCCAGTCGAGGTGGTTCGGGGATCTGATCCAATGGGGGTGTACCATGCACATCCTAGCGGGATAACACCCCGGGGTCATCCTAGGACCCACTTGAGGGATTACAGGGAGGGAATGAGCTGGAGGAAGTTGCGGGGAAACAGGGTCGCCTGGGATTCTCTGCTCTCCCAACTGCAACTGCTAACTGCTATCTGGACTAAGCGGTTAACGACGATGATGATGATGATGATGATGACAAACAACTTGAAGTTCTTTAAGTTCTATGTGTTTTAAATGAATGTGAATCGGAAGTCATTACGAATATTCATTCCATATGGTGATGTATTTCATTGTGAAACGTGGTATCAGGGAGGGTCTCTGAGCTAGCTTTCTCTCAGTAATCAATCATCTCGATAATAGACAGGGATGGTTGGAAGGGGAGGTGAAACGTGATATTATTAATTATATTATTTATTATTTTCCCACCTGCTGGTACATGGTGACGTAATCAAAACTCAGAAGATGCTTTTTAGGGCAAAAATCATTACATTTGGATGAAAGATTACAAAGAAACAAAAGTGTTATGTTTTAAATAATATAATACGATGAATTGTGTTTAAAATGACCAGGCGAATGAATTAGCAAGCTACAAACAGCCCATTGTGATTTCAGGTTATGTAAGCTAACTGATTATCTGTGTGCAGCTGTCACACTGCCTGCTACTGAGATCCCAGTTTTAACTTTAACTTTTAACAGACCTGCAGAAACCTTGCACAACATTTCCAAACCAGACACGCTTATCAATAAAACACAGCTAGCCACATACATTACCAATTAAACAGTGCTTTGACTTGGTGTCAACATCACCAGAGCACTGTCTGACCCTTAACCTAGGCTGATGGCAATCAGCAATGTGACTCAGGGCACTGGTGAGAGAGTTACACAGATGGTCAGAGGCCTGAGACTGGACACTAACGTGTAAGTAACCAAAGAATACATGGTGTTATTTACTCAAAGTACAGACACTGTAACAAATGCCATCAAGCTAATTAACAGTATGGCTGTATATGTTCCAATCTTTCTCACATTAATAGAAGGAAATAACAAAAACAAACATTTAAAATCATTTTAGCAGGACATGCATTTGAAAGTAAAGGACATTTTTTTACCATACAATTCTTTATTTCTTTATTGCAACTTGAATGGTGCTTCTGTTGTTCAGTGCAGCGTTTACACAAATCTACAGAACTGATCTTACAACATATACATAGATGTTTATAGAGAGGGGAGGAAGGTAAACATGCTTAGCAAAATCCAAACTAACATCTAATAAATATTTATATAAAATGATAATGAAGTAATAGCAAACACATCATACAAATACATATTCTAAACAAATTCATTGGTTGTCATCAACATCTATACTCCACCAAACTAGAGTTCTAGGTCAGGGTTCGGCAGCATGTGGCTCTTTTACTGCCCTGTTTCAGCTTCACAGCAGAAATAGACTTTTATGTAAAAATAAAATAATCCTCCTTAAATGCTGCTAATTTATTGACGTTTAACCCTGAAGGTTGGCATACACATTGTTGGTCACCCTAGCAATGGAGACAACAGTCTTGCCGAGCTAGCAGGAAAAGGCAAAGAAAAAGATTTAGGATGAACATCGATAGTTTAGAGACGAATGGACTTACATGCGTTTATAATCACTCCAGCTGATGTTTAATCTGCAACAAGAAAGTCAAACTCTTAAAAGACACAAAGCTGAACTCAGCTTGTCACTCACCAGCTTCTCGTTTGAATTTTCCAGTTCTACCTTACATTTACATTTACAGTATTTAGCAGACGCTCTTATCCAGAGCGACTTACAAGAAGTGAACCTTAAATTATGTAGCAGTTACATTCTGGCGCCTCAGGCACTTTTTGAGGAGGAACTGGAAAATTCAAACAAGGAGCTGGTGAATGAGAAGTGACTTCAGCCTCATAAAAAGATAAAAAGTTGAACATTGAGAAACACTTTATAAGAACCTGTTTTTTTGCAGAAAGTTTCCTGCTTGAGATGTGAGAAAAGCAGCTGTAGCTGAGCTAAAGCTTAAAGCATTTTCATTTATAAAATGAATATTTATCAAGAAGATTGCATTTTCATTTATATTATATATTTTATCCTACACTAGGACATTAGCACACACTGACACATATTTACAGCAAAGATGGTAAAATAGACTTAAAACACAGTGGCTCCAAATGTGCTAGGACAAAATGGCTCTTCTTAACATTTAGGTTGCCTACCTCCACTGTATATGATGACCTACAACACTCGCCAATGGATACAAATCATTGAATTCAGGTATTCCAATCACTTCCATGGCCACAGGTTTATAAAACCAAGCACCTAGCATGCAGACTGCTTCTACAAACATGAGTGAAAGCCCCTTAGTTCCAGTGAAAGAAACTCAATGTTTCAGCAGACCAAGAAATTTTGGACAATTTCCTGCTCCCAACTTTGTGGGAAAAGTTTGGGGATGGCCCCTTCCTGTTCCAACATGACCGCGCACCAGAGCAAGGTCCATAAAGACATGGATGAGCGAGTTTGGTGTGGAAGAAATTGACTGGCCTGCACAGAGTCCTGACCTCAACCCGATAGAACCCCTTTGGGATGAATTAGAGTGGAGACTGTGAGCCAGGCCTTCTCGTCCAACATCAGTGTCTGACCTCACAAATGTGCTTCTGGAAGAACGGTCAAAAATTCCCATAAACACACTCCTAACCCTTGTGGAAAGCCTTTACAGAAGAGTTGAAGCTGTTATAGCTGCAAAGGGTGGGCCGACATCATAGTAAACCCTATGGATCAAAAATGGGATGTTACTCAAGTTCATATACGTGTGAAGACAGACGAGTGAATACTTCTGGCAATATAGTGTATGTAGTTAAATATAAATATACTACATGATGCTAACATAACATTACAATGCATGTAGCATTAACAAATTATTCTTGTAGCTGTGGAAATCAAGTTATGTGTATGTGTAGTTATAGTTATGTGTATGTTTTACTAGTGATATTTAATATTGGCAGTTGGGTTTTTTCTTGGGTAGCTAAACCCTGTGTTTCATGGTTAACCCTGTTTCATCTTTTGCCAAAACTATCATGCAACACATTCTCCACCAATCTAAAGAACCTTTTCACCATACAAAGAACCAATTAAGTTCTATATAACACTCATGGTTCTAAATAGAACCATTCCCTTTACTAATGTACCGTCTTTTTTAAGTGTGTACATCTAGAGTGGTATTTATGAGTCGGAAATAGCCGTACCTGTGGCCATTTCCTTCAGCTTCACAGAAAAATCCAGGAGCAGGGTCACCACATTGCAGCTTTAGAAGAATGAAGAAGATTTAGGCTATCCCTTTAAAACCAAATCATATCTGGTTGTGATCTTCAGCCAAATTCAGAGCAGCCAGTTTTGGTCTGGTGTGCTGCGCCAGTGCAATACATGATCCATGCAGCAGAGAGCAGCACTTGGGCATCTAACGAAGCTGAATAGAATACATTAGTAAAGGCCAAAGAACTGGCTTGAGAAAATAAAACACCCAATTATACTGAAACAAGAGAGAAGTGAGAACTGTACAACTGTGCGATTAAATGTGACCACTATTTCTTTTTTGTTTCATTTAAAACACATAAAAAATACTTTCTTTCCAGATCATATCTTTCATATCAAGTTCTTATTTACTAAGCTTTTGATCAAAACTTTAAAATATTACTTTCTTGCTCTGACGTGGGCGGTTTTCACTCAGATGAAACATGATATTACTGGGTAATAATATTTTTCACTTTTTCTCTTGTACTTTTGATGCTCGCTGAAGTGGTTTCAAAGGTCATTACCTTTTAAATTGAAAATTACTGAAAAAAAAACATGTGTGTCTCGTTGTAGCCTTAAGTTAAAGGGAAACATTTATTTTATTTTCGGCTACTTTTAATACCATGCCACAGCTTTGAACCAATGCGCTTTTTAACATTAAAGCCATTTCAGATAAAAAAAGGCGAGAAAAAAACTTGATCAATAACGGCTTCCGTTCTGTATCAGCTTCCGGGAGTTCACCTCCTCGCCTCCAGGGGGCACTCTCACCTCAGTTCTGAGAGGTCCGAGTCCACGCCTGAGTCAGGTTTAGCAGTTAATCTTTAAAACACTTCAGAATTTAGCGCTTCTTTTCGAAGCCTTGTCAGCTCTCTTACAAGGGAACTCCACCGATTATTTAGATTTTGCGTGTAATTTAATCCATTACATGTAAATAAGGCCATTCAGCGTTTTCATGTCAGATGTTTCGTTTTAGAGGAACTTACACATTTTTATTTAATGTCCAGATCCACTAGTGAACCTGCACTTGTCTTCTGAGTGTTTAAATGTGATGTTGATGGTGATAAAATAGCAGTAAATCTGAAAAAGTCCATTTTCTTCTGGCACTATTTAGCCTCACAACGCCTGCATGAATCCCTCCGCCATGAATGCATTTTTAAAAACACATTTTAGACCAGAACCTCTCCAAATCTATTGTTAAACAAGGTTTTCAGCCAGCATTTCTTATAACTGTTTCATGTAATGGGCTTCTAGAGGCATTTTGATGGCCACTGTTAAGAGGATGTCTGGTTCCTATGATCACCACTGTGAACAATTCAGGCTTGGTAAGTTTCCCCAGAATGGGGCATTTTACATCAAATCCTTCTGAATGACTGTTTATATCTCAGTTATTTAATCATGAAATAAAAAAAAAACGGGTGAAATTCCTCTTTAAATGATAATTCCATCAATTTTTTTTTCTTTTCAGAATTTCTTCATAATTCACTCGATAAGATTAGTTCAGAAAAGGAGTGGTTTGGTGTGAAATGCTCTTCTGGAGATTCTTACCAAGCCTGGATTCTTCACAGTGATGGTTAGAGGAACCAGATGTCTCAAGAGTTTAACACCTCTAAAAGTTTCCCCCACAGAAAGTTGTTACATGACATTAGTACGAATATTTAGCCTGATGCCTGAGACTTTTTGTTATTTTGTTAAGTGTTTTTTAAAATCCATTCATGGTGGAGGGATACGTGTGTTGTGATGTTGTGAGCTAAAGTAGTACTGAAGAAAATTTACTTTTTCAGAAGTGCCACTATTTCTTTTTTTTTTTTCTTTTCACCATCGTCAACTATCAAAATAAAAGTGTAGATGACACATGTAGGCTCACATGCTGGTTTTGGGTAGTAAATGAAATGACTGTACTTGTGTTGTAGACATTGCAACCTCTGGTTCCCATCAGCACCACTGTAAAGACATCTGAGCAGAAGAGTTTGTCTTGAATGAAGCATTTCACATTAAACACTCTGAATGACTTTGTTTACATCTGAAAGATTGAATGATGCAGAATTATTTTCACCTTGCTTTAGTGATTTTTGCTCGGCAGGAGGGATATCTTTATGGTCGTCTTCTGTATTATTGGAATAAAGAATTTTCCATTTTCAGATCACTATAGAACGTGATATTAAAACCTTTCCTGGGCTCTTACTGTTACAGAGTCTACAGACTCCCATCCTTTAAATCCAGACCTTGAGTCCAGTTTCCGGTGCTGGATTTTATAATCACTGATGGGTGTTTGAGCTGTTGAAATAACCGATTCGCTACTTAGTGTCACACTTAATAGCGATTACAACATCTTGGACCAGAAACAAGATTCACGGTCTGGATTTGAAGACCTCTGCTCAAGCCCATCCCCTTCAGACTCTCAAAACTCAGAAATGGAAAGACTGAGTTCAGTCTGGAATAGTGTTGCAGTACCCAAGTCCGGTCTCCAGCTAGTCTCAGCCTCAACATTGTTTGGGCTCGATCTTGTCTTTGCCTTGGTGGACTCGGAACTTGTTGTTGAGGCCAGCCGAGTGCAATGCCAGTGTCTAGAGATAACTAGAAAATGAACATTTTCCAATCATTATTGAATATTAACAAAAATCTTCAAATAGAATAAAACAGTCCTTTCTCCACATGTTTAAATAAAATCTGTCCACAGCCAGTCGAGGATCTAACTGATTATTTCCATGATGGCTTAATTGGGTATTATTTGTTGATGTTGATTGGTTCCAACGTCTCCTGAGGGGAGATCAGAAAGTTATTAGTATGTTTTTATTTAATAACCAAAATGTTTACTTGGAGTTACCATGGAGATTATTCTTTGCACAGTGACCACATGTAATGCTGATAATGGTAAGGTACTGGTAAATCTTAAACTTGAGTTTTTTGGTGGACTATTTTTACTTGCAACACCGCTCTCCACCAAAAATAATAAGGTTTGTTTTGTTTTATGTTATGTTTCAGGCCAAAATCACATACCAAATGATGTTTCAGACATCAGGCAGCGCCTTCATAACCACTTTGTGTACTAGCTTTCTATTACACAAAGTGTTAAGTGGCAGCAAACTCTTCAGATGTCTGGTTCCTATCACCACCACTGTGAACAACTCTGACTCTGTACTTTTCTCTAGAACAGAGTGTTTCATGTCAATAAATGACTTTATTGACATCTTACCCATTTAATTATTCAGAAATAAAAAAAAAATCAATAAAATTCCTCTTTAGGTTTGTTCCATGTGAAGGGTGTGTTACCTTATTTTCACCTTATAAGTGAACACTAGCAAAATCACTCAGGTGCCAGTGTTCTATAAAACTAGGATTGAAGGTTTATGTGGACAGAGCATGAACAGACCAATTGTGACTGTGAAGTAATTGTGAAATCTCAAGCCTGCAGTTAATGTTATGTAATATTTAGTGTCCAGCATTATTTGTACAACATGGACTGATGAAAAGAGTCGTGCTGCGTGTCCATTTTGTCAGTGGATGCAGTGTGTAGGTAGAAAGGCTGTTGCTGTGGGATGGAGATCGATAAGATCTAAATTATTCAGGATTAAGGAATGTACTAATCCCTCCCTCACTTAAATGATTTTAAGCTTTTAATTGTGTGCTACACATGAGGCGATAAGAGGCAGAATTTGAAATGCCAGTGACAAAACGCCGGGCAGATAGACTTCAGCGAGCAGGCGAGGGAAAGAATCAGTTGGTCGGCGAGTGAGTAAGTGTGTGAGTCAGCGAGTGAGCGAGTCTTTTATCCGACTATCCGAAATGCCAGTAACACTTAAAACTGTTAGCAGGTGGTCTTGCCTCACTCCAGACAGAAGTGCTTGAGTGCTTCTTCAAGAACGTGAATTGGGTGAAGTGTATGGCAGGGACTGAATGTGGATCCATCCAGTCCTGTTAAAACATAATTTTTGGATGTAATTTAATTTCAAACGTGCTCATTTTGAAGAACATTTCCATTCCAAATCATGAGAGGGCAGAAAAAAAATGTAATCATTTTCTTTTTGTTGCGGACGGATAATTGGGTCCTCTGTAAACGCTTAAGAAATGGCAGGCCAGCTTGATTTTCTTTCATTAGCGCATTTAAGGTGATCATCATTGACCTGTGCCTGGTTCTCCTGGCAACACAAAGCTTTTTCAGGTTTCGGCCTTGTTTGTCAAGCCCTGGACTGGACTTTCTTTTCAATCCAACCTCCAAATTAAAGCTGGGGTCAAGTCAATTCAATTTTATATAAAGTAATATAAAATAACATGCAAGAGTCTGAGGCCATATGAGAAAATAATATCTTTGCTGTGGGCAGGATTGTATATAAAGTATGGATTCAATCCACATAATTGCGGTTCATTCATCATGAAAGTTTCACACGGTGGAAAGGGTGGCTGTGTTTTTATATTAAAACAATGAAAACTGCAGAAATGGAAATGGAAGGTTTTGATCAGTAATGGTATGACAGCTGTTTATCAGAGCAGTAAACATTTTGCTGCTGTCATAACAAAACCTCATATCTACATTTTTGATGTTTTTCAGTTTTTGACATAATTTGAAAATGCCTGTTGTCCTTTACATTGTGTGTAAATTTCAGGAAGAAGAATGGGCCAAAACATATGACGCAAAATGACTGGTTGCATTGACTTACACTAAAAATAAAGCATGTTTTTCCTTGTCCTGTAAAGTTACCATTTTGGAGATACAAGGATTTCTTTCAACAACAGTGTTTTATTTGTTCAAAAACCACAAATTGGATTAGATATAAATAAACAAACAAACGACCCCATTATGATCTGATGTGACTTGATGTGCTTAAACATTTCCAAAGGTCTCATTAAGGAAGTCCAGTGTTTACAGTTACTATCCAGTACCTGCTTCAGCTCATCAAATCTTTTTTCATTAAATCAGGTGCTGCTGATCAAATCTATGATGGCTGAAGTGCACTGACATGACATGAACCCAACCTGTGTTTTCCCTCTAATCAATGTATTAATACATTAATGGAAAACAGTACACTGTATTTGATAGTGTTTATTATGTAACATTTTTTCTAGCAAAAATGAACTTATAAATACAACCCCAATTCCAATGAAGTTGGGACATTGTGTAAAATATAAATAAAAACAGAATATGATGATTTGCAAATCCTTTTCAACCTATATTCAATTGAATGCACTACAAAGACAAGATATTTAATGTTCAAACAGATAAACTTTATTGTTTTTTACAAATATTCACTCATTTTGAATTTGATGCCTGCAACACGTTCCAAAGAAGTTGGGACAGGGGCATGTTTACCACTGTGTTACATCACCTTTCCTTTTAACAACACTCAATAAGCGTTTGGGAACTGAGGACACTAATTGTTGAAGCTTTGTAGGTGGAATTCTTTCCCATTGTTGCTTGATGTACAACTTCAGTTGCTCAGCAGTCCGGGGTCTCCGTTGTCGTATTTTGCACTTCATAATGCGCCACACATTTTCAATGGGAGACAGGTCTGGACTGCAGGCAGGTCAGTCTAGTACCCGCACTCTTTTACTATGAAGCCACGCTGTTGTAACACGTGCAGAATGTGGCTTGGCATCGTCTTGCTGAAATAAGCAGGACATCCCTGAAGAAGACGTTTCTTGGATGGCAACATATGTTGCTCCAAAACCTGTATGTTCCTTTCAGCATTAATGGTGCCTACACGTATGTGCAACTTACCCATGCCATGGGCACTAACACACCCCCACACCATCAGAGATGCTGGCTTTTGAGCTGAGTTCACTGAGCCCATGTGGTAATATCCGTTACAGAATGATATAGTTTTTTAATGCAGTGCCGCCTGAGGGATCGAAGGTCACGGGCATTTTGGTTTTCTGCCTTGTTGCTTACTTGCAGAGATTTCTCCAGATTCTCTGAATCTTTTGATGATATTATGGACTGTAGATGATGAAATCCTGACACTCACATGTTTCCAACTAACCTGTTCACCTGTGGAATGTTCAAACAGGTGTTTTTTGAGCATTCCTCAATTTTCCCAGGCTTTTGTTGCCCCTGTGCCAACTTCTTTGGACGTGTTGCAGGCATCAAACTCAAAATGAGTGAATATTTGCAAAAGACAATAAAGTTTATCCGTTTGAACATTAAATATCTCGTTTTTGTAGTGTATTCAATTGAATATAGGTTGAAAAGAATTTGCAAATCATCATATTCTCTTTTACTTATGTTTTACACAATGTCCCAACTTCATTGGCATTGGGGTTGTAGATAAACACACTTCATTTTCATGGCTACTTGAGTTTTTCAGAATACTGTAGATTTACTTGACATTTTCTTAATATTAAACTGATTTTTCCACCTCAGTAACCATTTGTATATTTTTGTGCAAAATCACAGTGGTAACTGTAGCTCCCTCACTTGCGATGGGGTGGAATAATTCATGCAAAACTGGCTGTCATGCTGCCTGTCATCATGCTTAGGCCTTCTAGCATCATTTTTTTCAACAGTTAATTGCATGACTTTTTGATTATTGAAAAGAAAAAAAAATCATAAAACTGTTTTCTCTGTCTATCCTGTTTGACAGTGTGGACATGTTATGCTTGACGGAACCTTTCAAAATGGAAAAACAAGAAGTGGTCATTGTTGAATACCTACCTGCTTTTGATCTTGGCTCTTCAGAGAACTTCAGTGATGTCACTTCCTCTTCATTAGGTAATGTAATGTGGTTTTTAAAGGCTAAATAAGTTCAATAAGTGTATTAAAGTGTAGATAAGTAAGGAGTGGAAAGCAAAACTCAGACACGTTATTGTAATATTTATGATTATAATTTTTTTTAAAAGAATGTTTTCATGATAAATCTATATATCACTGCTGTCGGAACAAAACCTCCTATCTCCAAAATGGTAACTTTACAGGAGAAGGAATAAAAACATACTTTACTTTTAATGTAATTCAATGGAACCAGAATTCGGGCCATCCTTCATGACATTTACACACAATGTAAAGAGTAACAGGGTTATGGTTAGGTTAAGGGTATTTTCAACTTATGTCAGAAACTGATAAATGACAAAAATGGAGATACAAATTTTTGTTCTGATAACAGCGACACATACTATTAATGCAGAAGCAGAGAAATGATGAACTTTGAATTCACCTACGCTCTCAGAAACAAAGGTAAGAGAAGGTTTCTCGGGCAGGACCCCTCTTGTCACTGGGGTGGTACCCTCAAGAGTATATCTCAGTACCTTTAGTCAGGGAACATAATTGTACCATAATCCACTGAAATTATATTTTCTAAGTTGTGTTGACTCCACACACCCCGTCTCGTCTCCAGGCGTTTTATTTCATTGTTCTGTTTGAAAACTTTAGGTTATGAAAAGATACAACAATATGTACTTTTCACCTGGAAAAAATGCCAAGTGTTATGGACTTGAATGTAAAATGCATCCAAACCTTTAAAACAAAATGTAGCATGAAAATGTGCTGACACAAAAGTAATGTTATGTGAAGAAAAAAAATGAATAAAAACCAACAAAACCTCTAAGAATGCTGGGAAGGTTATTCAGTCTGTAAGACCTATCTAAATTAAGCAATCTTAACTACATATACAAGCAATAGTAAGTTATAGACTTGCATTAGCAATTAACAAATAAGTCAAGCAAACCAAAAATAAATTAGTGCAGTCACCATGTTCTACTGAAATTGTCTGTAAATCCTTTATTTATGAAACTAACAAATCCATTTTATAAGATGAAATGCTCTTGATTGACTTTTGATTAATGACTTGTGCTGCCCTGTTAGAGAGAGAGAGAGAGAGAGAGAGAGAGAGAGAGAGAGAAGGGGTAAGATGATCTGTATTGGGTTTGTGAATCTTGGCAGACACAACTAAATCAATAAAACTCTTTCACAGTGAAGATTTATGATGAGACAAATCCCCCTTTTCATTCCTTTCCCCTCCCTCTCCAGCCATTCTCTTCTCTTTTGTGATGCATCAGACACAGTCAAAGGGAAAAGATGCAGCTGCTGTGGAGCAGGAGGAACAGTTTCAACTACACTAAACCCATTTACTCATATCATTATTTCATTAGGATTTTTGCCTAATAATCAGGTCTGCCATCAACAGGGAACGGATCAGTTTTTCTAAGAAAAAAAACACTTCTTCACAAACATAACCTAATTAAAGGGCCCATGCTCTACATTTCTTTGTATTGCATTTTTCAGTGAGGTCCACTTTATCCATCTTTGTGGATTTATGTAACAAAAACAGTCAGAATTCATTTGCACTTGATTATTTTTGCATCCCCTCTTTATCCTTTGGGGTTAAACGGGTAGTTTTGTTACACTTCTTATAAGACATATGTGCAGCAAAGTACTTCATCTCTAAGAGAGAGGAGAAAATCAAGCTGCAACAGATCTGAAAACATCCACAGGTGTTTCTGTTCATCCTTCCACTGTGAGAAGATGACTCAGTGCTGTGGGTCTGAAAGGATGTGTAGCTATCAAGAAACCAAAATAGACAAAGAAGAAGAAAGAAGGCCTCAGTATCATTGCATTACCTGGTGTGTGAGAAGCAGAAAACTCAATCAACTTCTAAGACTGAACTTTGGAGGTGTGGAAAAATAGTTTAGTTATGTATGTTAAGCATATCGCTGTTGTCAGAACAAAACCTTGTATCTCCAAAATGGTAAATTTACAGAAGAAGGCAAAAACATACTCTATTTTTAATGGAAGTCATTTTGGGCCGTTACTTTTGGTCCATTCATCATGAAATTCACACACAGTGTAAAGGGTGACAGGCATTTCTGAAATATGTCAAAAGCTAAATGAAGATACAAGGCTTTGTTCCCACAGCGGTAACCGCTGTAATCTGAATAAGCAATTATATGTTAATGCGTTGGTTGTTGTGACTTCACGAAAACAACACATTCAAAACAGGCTGTTTATTGCAGATTCGGTCTCTAATATGCCGGCACATTGCTGTATACTGAGCCACTGACTGGACAGCCTCACTGGGCACCACATGGACATTATATTAAATCTCTCTATTCATATTACTATGCACTGCCACTTTGTTTATATGTCCAAAGATATTGCACGTTGCACTGCTGCTTTGGTATACATCCATATATGTATGTGTCTGTGTGTATATATATACACAAACACATATACATACACATTGCATATTGCAGTGCCACTTTGTTTATATGTCCCTAATATTGCATATAGCACTGCCAGTTGTTTATAGACCCATACATAATGCACAACTGTTAACAAATGTCATCATTTACAGTGTACAGTCACTCGCTTCATTCACTGGAGGGGACATGCATCACTGCACTTTCACTGGCATAGTATTTATGTGATTTCACTTATTTTTGCACTGCACATTATATATTTTTATGGTTGTTTAAGCATAGCATCTGTCAATCTGCATGGATGGTATGGACTTTATAGTTAATGGTATTATGAAAAAGAAATCTGATTATGCGTGGATCATTGATTGCATGTTAACGCACTTTACATACCTAATGTCAAAATGTTTTCCCTTATGAACCCTTTAGATGCAGTAATTCAGACATGCGCAAATGCCAATGCAACTGCGCGCACACACACACACACACACACACACACACACACACACACACACGCTACGTTTTAGTCTCGCTCATTGCCTCCACTGTACAGCCCCACACACCGCGAGATGTTCCGTTTTAAAGGCCGTCCATGCCTCACGCGCTCTCCATTTCAGTCGCATGGTCGACCAATTGGAACCAAGCCTAATGAATCCCCCTGCAAGGTTAATTTGCTCCGTAATGGCATTAAATGAGTATATAGAAACAGTTTCTCTTCTAAATACCAATTCATTACATGTGCGGTTATTAAGCGCGTGCAGTATGAAATTACAGCCGTGGTCTCCACACTGGGCCTCATTAGGCCTCCGCTTTTATACCCGCCGTCCTGGAGCTCGCCTATCGGACAGAGGGGGGCGGGGCTTTTTACTGCTAAATATCCATAATCATTCTTCTGCGCTAACCTTTCCACCAACCCCTCATATTTTCATCATTTCAGCCCACGTTCGCACATTCACGGCCCTCCGCGGCGCACTTAGTCAAGGTCTTTGAATCGGACGAGCCATTTAAGCCGCAGAATTAAATTATTAAAGAGGGGCGAGGAGAGGAAGTGCTCCGTGGGAATAAATGGATCAGCTGAATGAAGAGAGTTCGGAGACAGCTTCCTAAATATATTCGTTATTTCAGCCATTTGTCAGCCATTCTGTTCTGTGTGGGGGAGCTTGGAGCTGGATTACTTGATCACATTCGCGTTTTAAGACTTGGTGCGTTAATGTGTGTGACTGAAATTTTCATTTGTCAGTTTAACAGTTTTAGCAATTAAATGTTCTACCAGTAGAGTTTTTCATCACACCCTTTAAACACACACACACACACACACGCACACACACACACACGCACACACTTGCCGGCCACTTTATTAGCTAGTAAAAAGTTGGACCCCCTTTTGCCTTCAGAACTGCTTTAATTCTTCATGGCACACTTTCAACAAGGTGTTGGAAACCCTCTCACATCAACAAGGCATTTTCGTCCACACAACTGCCACTGGACATTTCCTCTTTTTCGGACCGTTCTCTGTAAACCCTAGAGATGGTTGTTTGTGAAAATCCCAGTAGATCAGCAGTTTCTGAAATACTCAGACCAGCCCGTCTGGCACCAACAACCGCGCCACGTTCAAAGTCACTTAAATCCCCTTTCTTCCCCGTTCTGATGCTCAGTCTGCGCTTCAGCAAGTTGTCTTGACCACCTCTACATGCCTAAATGCATTGCGTTGCGGCCATGTGATTGGCTGATTAGCTATTTGTGTTAACGAGCAATTGAACAGGTACCTAATAAAGTGGCAGGTGTGTGTATATATATATATATATATATGGTTATGTACACTATTGCCAAAAGTATTCATTCGTCTGCCTTCACACGCATATGAACTATAGTTTAAGTATAAGATTTAATATGATGTCGGCCCACCCTTTGCAGCTATAACAGCTTCAACTCTTCTGGGAAGGCTTTCCACAAGGTTTAAGAGTGTGTTTATGGGAATTTTTGCCCATTCTTCTGGAAGAGCATGCAAGCGGTTAGACTCTGAGCCAGGCCTTCTCGTCCATTATCACAGTCTCCGCTCTAATTCATCCCACAGGTGTTTTCTTGGGTTGAGGTCAGGATTATGTGCAGGCCAGTCCAGTTCTTCCACACCAAACTCACTTATCCATGTCTTTATGGACCTTGTTTTGAGCACTGTTGCGCAGTCATGTTGGATCAGGAAGGGGCCGTCCCCAAACTGTTCCCACAAAGTTGGGAATCTCTTGGTGCTGAAGCATTAAGAGTTCCTTTCACTGGAAATAAGGGACCGAGCCCAACTCCCTAAAAACATCCCCACACCATAATCCCCCACTGAGCTCCTGAGAGCAACCCATTCTTTCACAAATGATTGTAGAAGCTGTCTGCAGGCCTCGGTGCTTGGTTTTATACACCTGTGGCCATGGATTGGAATACCTGAATTCAGTGATGGTGGATACTTTTGCCAATATAGTGTATATATGATTAATTCTCCATTTGGATATATGCAAAAAGGAGAGCTTAATTCTAAACATATTTTACAGTCACTGGTGTTGTATGAATATGGTGTGACACCTGACTGTGACTCCTGTGACAACCTGGTTAAAACTGAGTAAATTGGCTGATCGGGTGACCTTGTGCAACTATTTCAAAAACCAGTAATAAAAATTATATTTTGCATTATTTTGACAAAATTGCAAAATTTGAATTACCCAGCCATTAAAGCACATAACACTAGTGATGTATAGAACTTATGAGCTGCCTGATACACAAAATTATTAATAAATTAATGAAATATGGTGAGCGAATGTGAGTCGCCTTCTCATGCCTTGAGATGCTTTCTCTCTGATGATCTTTGACACAAGGAAGCAGTTAATAGAGCTGAAAATAAAATTTAGCATAAGAGTCCTGCTAACACTAGTGACCAAAATCTCTGACCAGTGACAAATGACCAATTTTTAAATAAAATGCATATTTTATGTTCATTTTATAATATATATTCATATATTAATGATATTGAATCTAAACCTGAATCTGTTTCATACAAATAAAGTTAAAGCTCTTAAAATATTCTCAAATGTTTTGTGACAAGCTGTTTTACATATGCAGAGTGGCTATGAAATAGGGAAATGTGTTATTTCATCTTGGGGCTGTGCCTAATGTTTTAAGCATCTTTTTAAGCCCTGCAACCTTTGTGACATGCTTTCCCACCTCAAATGGAGAATCGCGCACACACACACACACACACACACACACACACACACACCTATTTTCCTTGCCAAGCCTATTTTTCTAAACCTATTTGCCTTACTAAACTGGTTTACCTTGCTAAAGAAAAATGAAAACCAATAAGCTACATAATAATCATATAACTGTCCAAATCATATTTTTCATCTTTTAATTTAAATCAATAGTTCTTTTAAATTGTGAAGTAAGCCTTTTATGTGTCTGGGTATATGTGTGTGGCTGTAGTCAGTGTGTGTGTGTGTGTGTGTGTGTGAGTGTGTGGCTGTAGTCGGCACGTGTGTGTATGTGCACGCGTGTGTGTGCATGTGTACGTGTGTGTGTGTGCACATGCCGGTGCTCCATGCTTGATTAGCAGTGTTGAGTGTTGTGGTCTGAGGCCTAGTAATTACATTCTCTCCTCAATGGTCACCCTTGTCCACTGATTCTAATGGATCATAGATTCTTGTTTATAATGCTTCCATTTTATAGAGGCAATTAAACAATTGTGATAAAATATGCAATTAATTGCAAACATAATTACTTAATATTACACTTGATGGTCATCAGAGTGTGCGAGTAAATGTGCATGAATGTGTGTTCAGTCATTTTTTCTTTGCACATCTATGCTCAAGCTCATATACAGCCACTGCAAAACCTAAGCATGCAAAACACTTCATTTAACTTTAGTTTAAAATTAATATTGCACATTGAGTTTAAGTGTTGCATAAAATTGACATTGCTGTTTTAAAGGGAAGTCACAACGTTTCTGGGATGTGTATGTACTAGTGTGTAAGAAAAAAGATAGAGTACTGTGTATGTCTGTACTATACTAAGCAATTAATGGGAAATGCAGCAGGATGTAGAGTAGAGTTACTAGAGGCAACCTATGATTAGAGCTAGGCCTTCTGTTTGGGTTAAAAAACCCCAGCTTTACCATTATGCTAATTTCTCCTTGCAGCCCTATGAGATTCCAGTAGTATGTTATTGTGACACTAAAAACAATGCATACATTTATTTTTTGGGGTTAAATGAAATACAGACGTTTTAAGCTTGTTGAGGTCTTTGTTTTATTAGAAGATTGTATGAAAACCATTAACATTTTACCTAATATGGAGCAGTTTTACAGTGACTCCTTCAGTAAAGAGCACTAGCATAGACTAGCATAGCCACTGGTTTCAATTTCTAACAACTGACTGAAACTTAGACGACTGCTAGTGTTCACAGTCTGTGATGTATCTAGTATTTCTAAAGGCCTAGAGTGTGTTTTTTCTCTTATAATTGGTTGATTCCACTCCACTGTCACTTCCTAATAGGTGGTTTTAGGGGTGTTGGTGATTAATATAATGTGTTTAGCCTTCTGTCCAGCTCCTGGAGGTCTAACCAATAAGACAGCTCACCTTAAAAATTTCTGTTTAAAATTTGAAATGTGAGTTTGATCTCACTGAGTGTGTTTACATGCATTTAATGACTGATAACTGCACAAAATCGGCTTTTGTCAGTAATCTGATCAAAATGTGCTTATTTCTGGTACCGCTGTGTTTTGCACATGTGCAGACTGAGAAATCTGAAAGAAATCAGAGTAGGAGTTTACATGCACTGAGAAATATGATTACTGAGCTAAAATCCAGCTCTCTTTATTGAATTTTGTAATCAGATTTCTAGAACTCATTCCAATCTAAGAAATCAGAATGTGCTGTTTACAGGACCATTTGAATAACCAGATAACTGCAGAAATATGATTAGATTGTTGAGTGCATGTAAACGCACACACTGTCCTTCAAATACCTACATTTTATACAACTGTGTTTGTAATGTGCAGCACAGGATTTGTAAAATGTCATAGGCTAATGGTAACTAGGCTTGTTATAGTTAACTTTAGTTAGCTAACACTAGCTAACTGCTAACCCGGATGCCATTCAATAGACCTCTGAAGTGACAAGCTCATATAAGGAACTTTGGGTCTAAGCTGTTTTCCTTTATGAGAAATGAATGCCATTTTCAGACACTGCTGATATTGCACATTTTTACAAATAAAATGTTTTACAATTAATACATTTTGTTCTGTGTACATTTCCTCCCAAGTCTCACTGGATCCTCTGAATTACAAAGTTTTAATGAGTTGAAATTAAAATAATGCTACATATAGGCTATACCAACACTTCAGCACATTAAAATGATGAGGCATGAAAGTGAGGCTACTCTACTTTAATACTGTTGGTTACCAACGTCAGCTACTCAAACTGTAAGCCAAAACAACTTACCACATCTGACAAAGCTGGCTAGTTTGTGTGGGGTATTTTAGTGAGGGTGCCAGTTTTACAGGTCAATTCATTGAGGATCCAGAGACATTTGAGGGGAAATATGCAAAGGACACTTTTGCTTACCACAAGCAGAAAAAGCGGCAATTCTCAAAAACGCTATTAAATTTTCTCATAGAGATAAACTGCCTAGATCCCCAGTTTGGCCCTGTCAAAGACTACAACACAGCTTAAAGATTCTACGATGTGACGCACTGCACTGATTTTCCATTTACTGCATAATGTTACTGTTCAATTTGAGACAATATTACTTAGCAAAAATCTCGGCTCTAGACAGTGAAGTGCATAGTAGATAGTTTGAGAATATAGCATATAATTTTGCAAATTGAAATGCAAGGGAGGTTTCAGCAGACAAAGTATTATACTTCTGTGTTTTAATTCTATAGTAGATGAGAAATTTGCTCTGTACTCCAGTCGACCCCACTTGACTTGCCAACTTTCAAACACACACACACAATGAACGTTATATTCTCTTCCCCTCTCTCCTTCTCTCTCTCCTTCTCTCCTTCTCTCTCTCTCTCTCGCACAAACATACACCACTGACACACACTCTGACCTCACAATTCAGCGCGGTAACTGAATTCAGATGGTATGCAAATTCCAGATTTGCATATGCAATATCTGCTTCCGCTCATTATCATTCAGTAGCCATTCTGCATAACAGTCCTACAGTACAATTATCTCACAGAAACAAAGTAGTCGTTCCCTTTGTCCAAGTCAAATAGGGAAATCTTCAAAAATGACACTATCTGCTCTTCTGTAAATTGACCTTTAAAGAGCTTATTGTCAGGTGGAGGGAAATCTTTAAATCTTCTTTAACCCTCTGGGGTCCATGAACTTGGTGTTTCGTTACATGTTTCTCTGTCTTTGTGATATGATTCAAACGTTTGCTGAATCTGTAAAGTTGGCCTTTAGATGTGCAAAATCATATGTGACTCACTTCTGGAGTTATGAGGCTATGAAGAGGGGTTGAGATACACATCATTTGCTGTCTCTCACTGTGTGTAATTGGTGGTTCGCATATCTACATTTTGTGTACAACTGACCAAAAGACACTCAGGAAATCCAGGATTTTCCTAATACATCAGAAACTCTTGATTCTTCATTATAATTTGAATTTTGATGTGAAATATTATCAGTATTTGAAGAGATTCAATAATTCTGATTTATTGTTTGCTAATTGAGCACATTAACAAAAGCATCAATACATTTTCATTTAAACTCTACAATATTTTAAAAATAGATAGATAGATAGATAGATAGATAGATACTTTATTGATCCCGAAGGAAATTTAGGAAATTTATCTATCTATCTAAAGTAATGGTTGCTTTAAAAAATCACATTTTTAAGATCCCTAAAAAAACCCATACAATCCTGATTAGCATCACTCTTCACTGAGCTTCACAAAGTGTTGGATTCAACGTCACATCTGGCCCTGCAAGACTATTCTTAATTAAGCAATATATTTTTGTCTATGTTAATAGATATAAATTTCCATCAGGTCTCAGCAACATTAGCTGCGTAGCTTTAGTGCAAAACCAAAGAAGTGAACGTCAGACATCAACCATGCCTTGGCCACTTGGCTACATTTGGGATAAGAGGAAAACTGATTAAATGGATGTTACTTGGGCTCATTTGTAATCATAGACAAGGCAGTACATTTGGTGTTAACTGCAAAAGATGGTCTTGAATTCATAATCAGTTAAGTGAAGGTAAATAAATATACAAAAGCACGGCTGTGTTGGACGCACCTGTTGAGTTATGGGCTCAGCCCCAAGGTCAGATGTCGGAGTGTCCTTTTCTCTGATGGCATTTAGACAGCGAGGTAGAGAAAGCGAGGTATGGTCAGAGGAGGAGGAGGAGTGCCTGAGGCTGAAAGGGCGGCAGGTCAGCAGGGACGTTTACTGAGGGCCCAATGAGCTTAGACAGGGACAGAAACATCTACGTTTCTCTCTGGTACCAACCCTAGGAGTGTGTGTGTGTGTGTGTGTGTGTGTGTGTGTGTGTGTGTGTGTGTGTGTGTCTGTGTGTCTGTATGTGTGGCTAGGAGGCAGATTTGTATGTGTGTGTGTGTTTAAATGATCTCACTGTGTTGGATTAGGGCAATAATGAAGCAGACTCAGGCCATTAGCTGTGTAATGTGACTCCAGAGACACCTGATGGATCACACACACACACACACACGCACACACACACACAACCTAGGACATTAGAGTTGTTTGTTTTTACACTACCTAAGTGAAAAAAAAATCGATAAGCTTGGATTCACGCTAATTTCGGGCAGGATTTATAATGGCTGGAGGGCAGAATAGAGACCAGTTGAGAGCAGGCAATCGATACACTGCTGCCACACACTGTAAGCCAATGATGATTAATCTACAGTACGGAGGGAAAGAAGCTGGATCGTCTAATAGACACAAAAGGGACGAATCAATTATTTCCCCACAGATGCTGGACTCCAGACACAAAGCCAGCCAAAGCCACTACGACTCTCCACTCAGACACTTCATCATACATGTAGATAATAAACCTCAGCCAGCACTGATTACACAAACTGAAATAATCAGGAATGCATCAATAATGCATAGAGGTGACTGAGTTTAAAACATTTTATTTACCCCTTAGTCATAGTTATCGCTGACGATGTAAAGAGCGCAGTGTAATACGATGTATTATTCCTCACTCCTAACATGGAGAAATTCTGTCAAAGGTAAAGATTTTATTTTTAACCTTGTTCTAAATTTTCAATCAATACCATGTTTGTGTTTGCAAGTGAGAAAGGAGATATTTTATTTTGATTTGATGAAAAGTTGTTATATTTTTAGTGAAAAGAAAAAAATCCTTTAAATTTTTTCCAAGCTTTTGTAATTATTGAATTTTAATTTTTTTTGCAAACGTACTCTGTTATGAACATAACTATGCACTTGATAATGCAACTATATCGTTCTATTTAAATGGTCAAATTACTTTTTTAATTTCATTTTTTAAGTTTAAATAAGTACACATCCTCTACAGGGAACACACATCTGCAGGTTTTAATGACAATTGCTGTTTATATGAATTTAATATATAGGAAAAAAAACATAAAATGTGCTAAATTATGCCAATATAACACAATATGATATCCATTATAACTCAAAGAGAGCAAAGAGGGAGAAACAGTAGGAGGAGCCAAGACTCATGAGGATCTGCACAAGGCAGTGGATTTTTGATTCAAGTAGGGCAAATTTAAAAGGCAGAGATGCTCAGAACAGACAGAAGTAAGTTCCGTTAGATAAGACAGTGACTAATGTTAATAATCTAACATCAACCTAATCTCAGTCTTCTAAATCTGTATGGTACGGTCAATTATTACCGACAACAATTTTGATGTGTTTCTCATGCTGACTAGGCTGGGTGACCCATTAAATCGACCAGCATAAACCAGCCTAAACGAGCCTAAACCAGCTTAGACCAGCCTATGCTGGTTGTTTCAACAGGAATTCTGCCAGTCAGGTTTTGTAGAACACCTTCATGAATGGTTTGGTTAAAGGTATTACTGTGTCGGTCTAGAACTGAATAAAACATGTCCTGTGTCACATTCTAAGAGCTGTAAGACTGTAATTGTTCATATTAAGTAAAGTTTCATATTTGCATCATACCACTCCAATTCCAATGGGAAGTTGGGATGTTGTGTAAAACATAAATAAAAACAGAATACAATGATTTGCAAATTCTTTTCAAACTATATTCAATTGAATGCACTACAAAGACAAGATATTTAATTTTCAAACAGATAAACTTTGTTGTTTTTTGCAAATATTCACTCATTTTGAATTTGATGCCTGCAACACGTTCCAAAGAAGTTGGGACAGGGGCGTGTTTACCACTGTGTTACATCACCTTTCCTTTTAACAACATTCAATAAGCGTTTGGGAACTGAGGACAGTAATTGTTGAAGCTTTGTAGGTGGAATTCTTTCCCATTCTTGCTTGATGTACAGCTTCAGTTGCTCAGCAGTCCGGGGTCTCCGTTGTCATATTTTGCACTTCATAATGCGCCACACATTTTCAATGGGAGACAGGTCTGGACTGCAGGCAGGCCAGTCTAGTACCCGCACTCTTTTACCACGAAGCCACGCTGTTGTAACGTGCAGAATGTGGCTTGGCATTGTCTTGCTGAAATAAGCAGGACGTCCCTGAGGAAGACGTTGCTTGGATGGCAGCAGATGTCGCTCCAAAACCTGTATGTTCCTTTCAGCATTAATGGCGCCTTCACAGATGTGTAAGTTACCCCTGCCATGGGCACTAACACCCCCCCCACCATCAGAGATGCTGGCTTTTGAACTTTGCGCTGATAACAATCCAGACATTCTGTGTCCTCTGGCTCAGTGGACACGACGTCCATGATTTCCAAAAACAATTAGAAATGTGGACTCGTCAGACCACAGGACACTTTTCTACTTTGCATCAGTCCATCTCAGATGAGCCAGCAGCGTTTCTGGGTGGTGTTGATATGTGGCTTTCGCTTTTCATGGCAGAGTTTTAACTTGCACTTGTAGATGGAGCGACGAACTGCGTTCACTGACAGTGGTTTTCTGAAGTGTTCCTGAGCCCATGTGGTAAATATCCGTTACAGAATGATGTCGGTTTTTAATGCAGTGCCGCCTGAGGGGTTGAAGGTCACGGGCATTCAGTGTTGGTTTTCTGCCTTGCCGCTTACTTGCAGAGATTTCTCCAGATTCTCTGAATCTTTTGTTGATATTATGGACTGTAGATGATGAAATTCCTCGCAATTGCACGTTGAGAAACGTTGTTCTTAAACTGTTGGACTATTTGCTCATGCAGTTGTTCACAAAGTGATGAACCTCGCCCCATCCTTGCTTGTGAACGACTGAGCCTTTCAGGGATGCTCCCTTTATTCCCAGTCATGACACTCACCTGTTTCCAATTAACCTGTTCACCTGTAGAATGTTCCAAACAGGTGTTTTTGGAGCATTCTTCAACTTTCCCAGTCTTTCGTTGCCCCTGTCCCAACTTCTTTGGAACGTGTTGCAGGCATCAAATTTAAAATGAGTGAATATTTGCAAAAAACAATAAAGTTTATCCGTTTGAACATTAAATATCTTGTCTTTGTAGTGTATTCAATAGAATATAGGTTGAAAAGGATTTGCAAATCATCATATTCTGTTTTTATTTATGTTTTACACAACATCCCAACTTCATTGGAATTGGGGTTGTATAATAAAGCTAAAAGCTACAAGACTTACATAGTGATTTTATCACAGGACAGAAGTGATGATGAACTCTTCCATCAGTAACTAGTATTTTTTTAAAATAACAAATTGTATACTTATAAAAAAAGTCAGTGTCTGTGTTTACCTACAAAGATTTTTGCCAGTCCAGTTGAATAAATTCTGATAATAGATTAACACTGAGGTGTGTATTCTCATTCTACTCAGCAATCTGATGAAAAATATCTGTTTGCATGCTACTACAAATAATCCAATGCAAAATTACGTGCATGCATACAGAACCACTTAGTGTTGACGTTACCATGACTACGAGCATCACGTGAGTCCAGTCAGAGTGAGATGAGCAGCATTGTGCAGTGCTTGTTTTTAATTGCTTTAAAATGATGTCAGACTCAGGAAAACGTACTTCACATGTACTTATTAAAGAAGGTCGAGAGAAAGTTGTCGTGTTCTGAGACACATAAGCTGGACATCCGTCCCGCCACCATCATTTAAAGATGGTCTCCTCTGCAGACCAGTTTCTGCTCCACCATGTTGAACGCTATAAACTTCCGTTATGACGTGACGCGCATGCACAGAACTTTCTCATTGGGAATATAATCAGATACAGGTGTTTACACTGATGTTATTCATCTATTAAACAGATTATTTACAGGATTACCCACCTCGTTCAATTGGACAGAAATTGTTTTGCAAATGGCCTCAATCGGAGTAATCTAGTCTGATTGAGGCCATTCACAATACAGTTTCTGAATACGTGAGCAATTAGTGGGATTAATAATGGATTATTACGCTGCATATAAACATGGCTAATATAGCAGTGTTATATACAGAAACTTTTACCCTATATGTAGCTTTCTTATCTAATTACCACCACAGTGATGGTACTAATTTCCACTAGTGCATCATATTTGTTTTCCCACATAAGGTTTTATAAAGCAGACCTACCAAAGCATGGATATTCAAAACACGGATACTTTGTATGGTGCAGTTTTACAGTGAAACTTTCAGTATATTGCTGCTGACTTTAACAGAAAATCATATCTCCGAAATTGTAACTTTACAGGAGAAAGGAAAAACATACATTACTTTCAACGTAAATCAATGGAATCAGACTTTTTTCCCCCCAAGTAATTTTGGCTATTTGTTTTGGTCCATTCCTCATGAAATTTACACACAATGTAAAGGCCAACACACATTTTCAATTCATGTCAAAAACTGAAAATTGACAAAAATGGAGATACAAGGTTTTCTTCAGACAGCAGCGATATATCAGTTCAAAGCATTATGCTGGATATTAACAAAGGAGCCTGTTAACTATCTGCCAAGTTGATCAGCCTAGTTCTAGTTATTAAGAAAACAACACCAGGTTCTTACATGGGCTATGTTTAGGACTGTCTTGGGCCATTTACTTCATGTACATGCTGGCCCCAGTAAAAACACTGGGGTATTCCTTTAAATTCCTTGGTTTCCACAGAATAAAATTCAGTATCTGCATATGCTACAGCAGACGTCCTCACAGGCTTGTTAGAATTTCAAAGACATCACACATCCTTACAGACATCTATCTGGTGTCTGTCACATATACTTCTTGTTTTCAGGTGGAAAACTGTGAAAACGCAAGTGTGTGCGTGTGAGAGAGAGAGAGAGAGAGAAAGAGAGAGAGAGACAGAGACAGGGGGAGAGATTAGTTGATCTAAAATCAGACTAAATCTGCCATCACAAAAAGATCAGCAGTACAAAGAGTGTCTTCAAAAAGAGAACCTGTAAAAAAGAGGCAGAGGACGAGAGAAGAGCGGCAGGTAAGAACAACAGATATTATTAGAACAAAGCGAATTCTGTTTAAGTTGGTATTCAGATCACAGATAATTTTGATATGTATATGTTTGAAGCTGCTCACTGAAACTGCCACTGTTAAATGAACTCTCACAGAGTTAAATCCAACACTGTTAAATAAAGCTCTCAAAACGCCGCCTGTTAGGTGTAAATACAACAGTGTCAACTTAACAAATGCATAAAGGCACAAGCACTTGATTGATTGGGATGAACTGACCACTAGGAGGACTGGGACAATTCCCAGTTGGCCACTGTGTGTGTGTGTGTGTGTGTGTGTGTCCGCTGACAGAGTGGGAAGGATAGAAATGCATGGTCGTTTCTAATGTTGTCCTAAAGGCTATTTAATGAATGAAGATGGCCCAGGACAAACAGCATGTGATGGATGAATACTGGTGTGCCAGTTAGTGACCTACTGCTCTTTCAGGTGGTGCCCATCAACCAATCATTCAAATGCTGCCACCCATTAAACAATAAACAAATACTCAGAAAACAGGATCCATACTGGGTCCAATTTGACTCCGCCAACAGACCAAAAGAATGGGTCAATGACAAGAGCTGGATTTGGACTCCACATCTCCATCACTCCCTGGACTTGTCACTCCATGGGGTGATACCGAACTTGTAAGCTGTCTGGAGCTGGGGGGGCACAATGGTTAGACAGGTTACTTCTCATTGATGGGGCGGTGAGCCTAAGCCAAGTTTTTGTTTTGTTTTAACAAAAAACTCTCACATCTAGAGTTATGAGGTTGTGGAGAGGGGCTGAGAAACACATCATATGCCTCTCAGCGTGTGTGATTGGTGGATTTTATCATCCGTCTACATAGTGAAACTAACTGAGAGACACTCAGGAAACCCTTCACTCTTCATTCAGCCCACATCAAATCAAATCAAATAACATTGTCACATCACACTCACACACACACACACACACACACACACACACACACACACACACACACACACATATATATATATATATATATATATATATATATATATATATATATATGCTGTCACAAGCCTCCACGATGCGGTACTGAAGGTGGTGTTTGTTATGGATTTTCTCAGCATACACAATTTATTTGAGATGAAAGGTAGAAGTTGATAATAAAATATAAAATAAAATAAAACCTGTCCTGTGACTCACCCTGAATATGTGTGTGTGTGTGCGTGCGTGCATGCGTGTGTGTGTGTGTGTGTGTGATGTGACAATGTGATTTGATTTGATGTGGACTGAATACACATGTACATAATATACACGTTAGTATGCACCAGTGTTGCGCCATTCCAATATACAGTTTTTGTATAGTAATATAAGTTATGAAAAGCTATGATGTATATAGTATGGTACACATTACCATATATGTAATTAGCAAGTTTGAAGTAGATAAATGAGAAGCAGGGTATACAGGGGAAGTGACGTGCAAAGAGTTTACAGCTGTTGAAGTCGCTGCAGTTGTTTTGGAAAGAAGTGACAATATGAAGATAACGGAGCACTTTAATATGAAACATATGGGTATCACGTTATATGCAATTGGCTTTGAAGATGAATTTAAGAAGTAATGCAAAAATCAAGAAAATGTCCTTAAACTCAGAGGGGTCTCTTTGACAATATCACATGTTGAACAGTGTCATGGATTGGGGCAAATCTGTGATCATTTAGACATACAGTTCAGCACAGCGTCTGGTGGGGTATAAGCCTACATTTCTTGTTAGCCACATTAGCCTTGCAGCTCTGGTGCAAAAGTAAAGAAGCCAAATTCAGACACAAAATAACATTCAGATGGACTACATCGACTACATTTGGAGTAATGTAGTCGATGTTTTTTGCCAAATTGTTACTTCAATGTAACAATCACCTGAAGTTGACATGATGGAGTGGAGAGTGGTGCTGGACAGAATTTGGGAAAGAAGCAGACAGAGCTGCATTCTCCTCGGCTGTGCTATTCAAGCGTTGAGTCAAAGCCAGACGTTTCTAATTTGTTCAGAAGAGTCTCAGCTGCACCTGGAGGAGCTTTTAAAGACACGAGAAAGAAAACAAGCAGAAGGTCGCGCACAAATACAAAAACATGTTGATTCCAATTACAGAGCATTTGCTGAATGGTGTCGACTAATGGCTGGCTGGGTGCTGTGGCGTGTGTGTGTGTGTATGTGTGTGTGTGTGTGTATATCTGTGTGTGTGTGTGTGTATGAAGATGATGTATTGAGACATCAAATGGATGCTTTGATGTACTGTAAGGCAAACCAAGGCACTTCAGACATGATAAATACAAATTTATAAACATGAGACTCTCGCATGAATTTTACATTGTTTCAGAGCAGGAGAGAGAGAGAGAGAGAGAGAGAGAGAGAGAGAGAGAGAGAGAGAGAGAGAGAGAGAGAGAGAGAGAGAGAGAGAGAGAGAGCGAGAGAGAGAGAGTTAGCCTGAGTTTCTGTTTTGTATACAGTGAGAAAACAAGTATTGAGACACTTTTGTTTTCATTATTTACATATAGTTGTATGCAAAAGTTTGAGCGTCCCTGGTTGGAAGCGCCGAAGGATGTTTTGTTGTTTTTCTAATGGAAACACTTCCTCTAGAGAGAGCACACTTTTGCACAGTTGTAATGCACAATTACTGTTTATTTGCTCAATTCAACACATTGTGAAAAAAATAAGTGTTTATTTCTGTGCAAAGGTTCTGGCACATTTTATGTTCTGTTTTTTCCAGTATGATAAACATGTAAAAACAATGTATTTTGACTTTGTACTTATAAACAAAAACAGTATACATTGATTTATAAACAATATACATTGATAGGAAAAAAACATTTTACCTAAAACTTTAAATGTCCCTATTAGCACAATATGTGAAATATTATGCAAGTTCATAAAAAAGTTATTAGAAATAAAAAATTATAGTAGAAATTATTATTCCCTGGACAGAATTTCACAATCTGTTGTCAAACTAATGATAAAGAAGGTAAGAGAGAAGCCAACAGTTGCTTGAAAAGAGTTGCAAGATGGTCTGAAAGTAGCAGGACACAGAGAACAGTAAACACTGGACAGCACTGCAGGTCATATCCATCAAGGGTTGCACGTATGAGCCCAAAAACGCCACGCAGACAGTGAAATACAGTGGTGGGAGCATCATGATATGGGACTGCTTCTCTGCACACATTACTAAGGCATTCCATGTCATGGAAGGAAATGTGAGTGATGTACACTCTCAGAAATAAAGGTAGTAAAATGTACCCCTCTTGTCTAGTATAATAGAATACTGAATCATTTGTTACTGTGTTTTGCACACTGTGAAATTAGACCTTTGCATTTAACCCATCTGTGCAGTGAAACACCAGCATACATGCACACTAGTGAACACACACACTAGGGGGCAGTGAGTACACATACCCGGAGCAGTGGGCAGCCCTGTACATGGTGCCTGGGGAGCAATTGGGGTGGTCCCCTCAAAAGTACCCTCAATTGTCTCATAATCCATTGAAATAATTTTTTCTAAGCTGTATTAACTACACATCCTGTCTCATCTGTTCTGTTTTGAAACCTTTAATTATGAAGAGACACAAATATATACTTTTCCCTGAGGAAAACCTATTTAAGCTTCACAACTGGACCTTAAAACCACTGCTATACCTCTGAGGGAACATGTACATTGTTCGTACCTTGATGAATGAAAAATGTACCTGCACAGCACTTTCATTTCATTGGCCAAGAAACTGAAGCTTGGATGTTTCAACAAGACAATGATCCCAAATATACAGTCAAAATAACTCCAGGCTGCTTTCCAACTAGGGCGCTGAAGATCTTTGCATGGCCTAGTCAATCTCCTGACTTGAAGCCCTTTGAAAATTTATAAAGGTTTTGAAAAAGGGGTTTTGAGTCCATACGGTTAAGGGGCCCTTGTAGCCTTGGGGGATTGATGATGATTTGCAAAGCAACATGGACCAAAATTGAACCACGATGCTGCAAAAAGCCTATTACTTCTTACAGTAGATGTCTTGTGTAATTGCCAATGAAGTATGTATGTTATTTATTTGTAGTGTGTAAATAATTTCCCCTAAATGCATTTGTTTGAGCTTATGAGGACACTTCTTTGGTTCGTATTTGTCCAAAGTCCAAAGGCATCGTATGTTTAAATCTGAAGTGGATGAATGCAGTCGGAGTGCATTAAATAACAAAAACAAAAGTATCTCTGCAGTGGTGTGTGGATTCCAGTGTATTTGCAACAGCATGGCACAATTCACATTTCACTGTCTATTGTCTAAGAGTTTATATCCCTACATACGCACACATGAATTAAATGGCAATCCTATACTGTGCATCGCATAATTACTCTGCAAATGTACCATCGTCCAGAATGCTCCTCCAAAGCTCTGGCATTTAGTCATTCACCCCATGTCATATCCATCAGAGCGATAGAGAGAGAGAGAGAGAGAGAGAGAGAGAGCGAGAGCGAGAGCGAGAGCGAGAGAAAGAGCACTGTCTCTTAATAACTGCATAGTAAAATAAAAAAAGAAACAGCACGCTTATTACAGGAACATTATGTTTTCAAATGGTCAAATCCTCTTTGTTATTTGCATAATTTATTCATGTTTTTCTTTTCCTTCTGCTGGCTTTGTGCATTTTTTCCCCCTAATTTGCATAGGCTGTCCATTTAAGGGTACTTATGGAGGATTATCACTTTGCACACTTTAATTGTTCAGCAGAGAGAGAGAGAGGGAGAAAGAGAGGGAGAGACAGAGAGGAAAAAGAAAAGAACAAGATGTCTGCTTAAGCTGAAATAAAAAGATAATCACTCAGAATGGAATAAAAATGGAGCAGGTGAAGTATAATAAAGGAGGAACTAGAGAAGGTGTGGAGATGACTGAGCCGTACGAAAGACGAAAATGAAGAAATGTTGATTCTTTCTGCAAGTGATCAGTGCGAATTCTCCTCCCACACTCACCACAATGAATCCATCAAACGCCTGCGAAAAACATAAAGCCTGGAAATATCACATTCACATTAATAACACTGACAAATGACAAAACTCATCAAACGGCGGCCGCATCCTCCTCCATTACTGCCACAGAACTGCTGAGAGACAGATTGACAGTACAAACGTGCTATTAGCGCATGAGCGTCCTTAGAGGAGTACTCCAGTGGCGTTCAACTCAGTCTCTGTCTGCTGCAACTGCAGAGTGTGGTCAGTTACAATGGACAACCATTTACTTTGCCCTTAGTGAAAAGTAACAGAACAGAAAAATAAACCATCGACCATTAAATCCCTTCAAAGCTATTTAAGTGTGTTTTCAGTTGTTTTTTTTACTAAGTACAGCTAAACACATCAGAATTGGTGTCAGTCGTAAAAGATGTATGCACTGTAAAAAAATGTAGCTGTAAATGATGATTTCTATAAAAAATAAGCTCATTTTCAGCTTTTTTAAAAATTTTGTATAATCATCATGTTTGTTGTGTCTTTACGCTCTAACTAAATCTTCTATTAATTCTCTTGCTTCATTGTAAAATTTTGGTTGGAAACAAAGAGGATAATTGTTCATTAAGGACTTTTTTCTCCATGCTATTTAAGTACCATTTGTCCCTGACTGATTAGGACTTCAGGAACTGAACAGAAGGCCTAATGTGTCAGATCAACCACTGTGGGACCAATATCATTAAAAACAGAGTCACACTGGACTCCTAATTGTTTTTTTTTATTGTGCCCTTGACCACTTGACTCAGCACTCCGATAGCCTCAGTGAGCTAATCGGCTAGCCAATTTTAAAAGCTTGAACCTAACAAACAAAACATTTGTGCGGAACCAGCTAGAGACTTGGTAGGGAAATATGCTGTAGTACCTTTATTTTTAGTTTTGTTAGCTATGTAGCCTTTACCAGGTTGACTAGTGAGGTAGCAGGGGGAAGTGATGAAGCTATATCAGCAGTCATGTATAAAAGTAGTAGTATGAGCTGTTTGTTGGCTAAAGTCCAGCAAATCAAAGATTATGATTAAAAATGTTAAGCGTTGTAAAGTAGTTTACTGTCATGGCTTTGTCCGCCATTATTTTCAGGGTTGAAAAGCGAAATACATCAGCTAGCATTGATTTCTGGGCAAGGTCTGCTGCCACTTGTGTTCACTTGAAACCCTATAATCCCCATCTAATAAACTTCACTTGAGCTAATAAAGTAATGGAATAGCCCTCAAGATGCTGTTGGGAAATTCCCCTAGTTAAATGTTGAGGCAAAATGGACAAGGGCTTGTACCGAAAACTGTACCGAAACTTACAAAAAAGAGTCACTCTAGTCTCTCAATTTTTTTTTTTTATCTTGTCTTCGCCCACTTTGACTCAGCTCTTGGATGTATGTCACACTTACATTACACAAGTGGAAGAGGAGGAGGGGATAGCATTCTTGGTAGGTTAGCCTCAGTGAGCTAATCAGCTAGCCATGCAAATGTTTCAAAGTAAAACATTTTTTAAAAGTTTGAAAAAAAAATTAAGTGTAAATAGTGATGACTCAATACCATTTTTCCAAACCAAGTATGAGTACAAGTATTACTGATACTGATTCCGATACCATACTGAGTACACTAGTCAAGTAGTTTTTAACATAAATAAGCACAACATACCTTAACAATTGCATTGTTAAAATGTAGCTGATTTTATGTGAAATGCATTAGCTCGCTTTGTCACATTAGTTACCTTTGCTCGAGTACTGCTGCAGTAGAGAAGAGCAGGCTTTGTTCCATGTCAGAAAAGCACTGTAGAGTAGTAAATGAAGTATGTTTCATAGTTTTGATCCCCATTTGTCTTTATTAACTACAGAGCTCATGTTTGCCTTGTTAAGAGTCTTTTGTTTGGCTTGTTGAGCTGCAGATGTCTTATAAAGCCAGGCCCACACTATGTGATTTTAGAAGTGTTGTTCTTTGGTGACTCACACTGTACATTTGAAACCATCTGATGTAATAGCTTTATTTGAAGTGTGAACACCTGGTCATCTGGTTGCTATCAATTAGAGCTGCAAAAGTGAATGGATTAATCAATTAGTCATCAACTATTAATTGTTAACTGTTTTGGTAATCGATTAATCAGTTTGAGTTCATTTTTAAGAAAAAGTAAAAATTCTCCAAATCTTCCTTCCTAAATTTGAATATTTTCTGGTTTCTTTACTCCTCTGTGTCACCATACTGAATATCTTTAGGGTGTGAACAAGAAAAGACATTTGAGGACATCATCTCGTATGGCTTTGGAAAACACTGATCGACATTTTTCACCCTTTTCTGACATTTTATAGTCCAAAGGACTAATCGATTAATTAAGAAAATGATCAACAAGTCGACAATAAAAATAATCATTAGTTTCAGCCCTACTATCAATACCACTAAAAACAATTCTTATTCAGCTCTAGATTTCTAGATTAGACCATTTCACATCAAACCACTTTGTTTACATTTTGCTTACCATTTAATCATGCTGAAATTGAGAAAAATTGGTGAAATTTCCCTTTAATATCCCAGTACTGCCATCTCTTTGCAAGATCACAAACCCACAGACTCCTGAGTAGCCTTTAAACGCTAAACACTGGAAGATTCTTTACTGCATTATTTTGACTGTTTTTACAGAAACAGTCGAGGAACTGTGATTGGTTAGCATGCTCACAGCATACAGCAACAAACACCGTGATTAGTTATAGGCTCATTTGCATATTGCAGACTAGATTTGCAAAGGCCAAGATCAACAACAACTAACAAATGACATATTGTGAGGCTTCAATCTGAAAGTACAAATCTGGTATAAACGAACGAATGTGGTCAGTTTGAGTAAAACACAAATCAAATAAATCAGACAAACACTTGTTGGCAGTTTTTTTTTGTAGCAACTCTGTATAATGTCTTTGTACATTCAGTGAAACAGCTCCATTTGCACTACTTGCTTTGAGGTACATAAATGTGGCACTATTTTTAGATATACACAAAACTTTGACAAAACACTAGCAGACGGACCCTCACCACAACAATCTGAGGCTCTGTACAAATTTACAAATGCTTTCCTGAGGTTCTCTCTCTCCCCCAAACACACACACACACATCCGTGTCTAAGGAATAATGTCGCTCTCTGCATGGCTGGAGGATGGCATGTCTCCTGTGGCAACAGTGAATCTGATTTTAGAGTTAATGACCCACACAAAACCACACACACAAACACATCCAGTAGATTGAGTAGATGTACTCTGCAGGCTGAGAGCATGATCATGGATGCTTTTAGTCCATCAGTGCACCTTGGAGACTCCTGCGCTGCATCGTTTAACACAGCTTGACTAAACACACCTGATTTAACTCAGCAGTCATACATCAGCCCCTTAATGTATGAGTTAAACATGATTTGTTAACCAGTGGGGAACCCTTGGGGCTTTTTCCAGGACTGATGAATTCTATGAATGTTTTAGCTCATTTTCAGCTCATTTTCATTTATTATAATGTTCATGATTGCTGTATTTTAACTCTGCAAGTACTGTAATAATACTCTTGCTTCATTGTTAAATTTTGGTCGGAAACAAGGTTGATTATTCAATCTGAATCTTTTTGTGCCATTTGTCTCTCACTGGTTAGGACTTCAGGAGCTGAACAGAAGGCCTAATAAGTCAGATTAACTGCTAATTAGAGAAGTGACATGAAGCCAACCATTCACGTTTTGATTTCCGATGACCAGGACCAAGATCGTTAAAAAAAGTCACTTTAGTCACTCTAGACTCTCAATTGTTTTTTAAATTGTGCCCTTGCCCACTTTGATTCAGCACTCAGAGGTGTATCACACTTACATTACACAATTGGCCAGCGTGGCAGAAGAGGAGGAGGGGACAGTGAAGCGTTCTTGGCAGGTTAGCCTCATTGAGCTAATCAGCTAGCCAAGCAAATCATTCAAAGTAAAATTTTGTTTACAAATTCAAGCGAAATGTACACAAGTCTTGTGAGTAACTGTCTAGAAACGTGGTAGGGAACCATGCTGTAGTGCCTTTCTTTTTGGTGTTGTTAGCAATGCAGCTAACCTACATATGTTGTAACCTTTAGCACAAAAACTAGCCAGATAGCAGGGGGAAGTAATGAAGCTGTATTAGCATTCACCTATAAGAGTAGTAGTAGAAGCAATTTGCTGCCTATAGCCCATTAAGTCAAGGTTGATGATTATGAAATGTTAAGCATTTTAAAGCAGTTTACTGTCATGGCATAATTTTCAGGGTTGAAAAGCCAAATACATCAGGTAGCAATGACTTCAGGGCAATTTCTGCTGCTGAACTTGCCACTTGCGTTCACTTGATCCCCCATAATCCCCATCTAATAAACTTCACTTGAGTTAATAATGTAATGAGATGGCCCTTAAAATGCCATAGGGAAGGCCCCCAGGAAAATGACGATGCCAAATGGTTTAAACTTGTACTGAAACTGGAGGTCACATACGTCACTGAGTGACTACGAGTGGTAGGCTAACCAATATGCTTCATTCAGGTGTTAGAAATGGAAAACAGCAGTGAAAGCTCTATGTTAGAGCTCTTTACTGAAGGAGTCAAAGTAAAACTGCTGGATCTTAATTCCTGTTACAAGCCTCAAGTAAAACAAGTTTCAGATGTCTGTGTTTGATGTACAATGGAAAAGACTGTTAATGTGAATTACCATTAGCTTAGCAGTAGCATACTACAAGGGAAGCTAGCAGAAATTAGCATTTTCTTACAGGTTTTTTTTTTTTTTTTTTAACTCATTTTTGACAGAACTTTGACATTCATGGCCCACACTTAAGTCCTAGCTCTGATAGTCATGATACGCCACTGGTGTTAACAAAAGGAAAACGCTAAACTGCACAGTTCAGGGTCCCCCACAACAGCAACAGATAAACATCAGATCATTTACTATCATGCCTCTCATCTTCTATGGCAGCTACAGTATAATGTATATCCATCAGTCCCATACATTCCTTCACTTCATTTGTCAGTGTCTCTTTGCATCTGCCTTCCATTCCACACTATTCCATATGCTTCCACCATTTGTGGGTGCTGGTCTGTCCATCCTTTTATCTTTCTTGATGAGGAGCTCAGAGGTTCTCTAGCTAGGACTTTCACTGTCACACAATGAGTTGCCAGTTTATCAGGAACCTACACTGGTAGGCCATTATACACTTTCTGGCCATTTTAGACAGTAGATTCTTTTAGGTTCACACTGATCACACTATTACTGATAATAGCTCTTCTTTTGCAGCACATTTTTTCAGCCTCCCTCTATGGAAAGGGAACATTCTCAGAAATAAAGGTGCCAAAAAGGGTTCTTTGAATCGATGCTGTAGAAGAACCACTATTGTTTCCTTTGAAAGAACTTTTGGATGGATGATTCTTTAAAAATTCATTTGAAACCACTCAAATGAGGAAACCAAAAGTGGTTCCTTTATACAATTGCTCAAAAAAACCTTTTCGGCAGTCACCCTAAATCAGAAATCATGACTTTTTTCTGTGCCTTGACCTCTGAAGGAAACATGATATCAAAAAGGTTCTCTGAGCTGTGAATAGTGAGTTAGTAGAAATCAAAAGATGATTAACTCTTTACTGCAATAATAATAAGATACACATGAACACTGTTTTTAGGCCTAACTAATAGAAACAAGAGAAAAAATAAATATTGAAATATTTTGCATTGGTACACTGCAGTGGCATATAGCAATGACGTGCAACAATGGAAGCAAACCAACATAGTGCCATAGGAAACAGCCATAATTGTTACCCAATAACAAAAAAGCATGACTCTAACAGCCATATGTGCATTAATGTTGAATTTAAAATGTAAAAAATGCTGTGAGAATTCCATAGTTCATTGTGTCCTATGCATGTTCATTTACTCCCATTGCTTTTGCATATTGCTGTTCTGTTGTTGTACGCTGTTGCCATATGGCAACAATTATACTTTCATTTTGAACAAAACCCACAGTATCTAAACTGGGTTTATTCAGGAGGAAGGAATAGTAACTTTCTACACGTTTAATTATATTTGAATTTGTTGTATATAAATAGTGAATTACACCCCTTTAGAGACCTTTAACAGCCAGGTGATATGTGTCAAAAATTACTTATAAACTACAGAAAATGTATATGAAAAGTATACAGTTTAACTCAAAAGCCTAATGTTTCCCAATGTAAAAGAAAATACTTTCATACTGAAGTCAGGCTAACAAACTGAAAAAGTTATTGCCATTTGACAACACCATTCAGTAAATGTTAAGAGGCAGCTAAAGTCATTACATTTTGATAGAAGATTGCACAAAATGAGAATTTCTGTCTTTTAAATGGTATAGCAATGTAGTAACAGATGCACTACAGTCCAATAAAATGACCAACGAGTGCAGAATGTAAGTTTACCTATTAAACTGGCAACTCCAAGTCTGTGTGTTTGTATTTATTTGTGCTCCGGCCAACAGTTTGTAAATGTCCAGAAGAAGGAGTAATGCACTGGCACCTTGGTCAGCACTTCCCAGTCTTGTCACTATATTCCAGGAGCTCTACCTTATTCTGTGGAGTCTCAGTGTACAGCCCATCCCAAAAGTACCAGCACACTTCTATGTTCAGCCAGAACAACCTTGTGTAGCTCACGAACACCATACTGGAGATCAACAGGATGCACCAGTGAGCCTCCTCACAGCCAGGACACGACCACACAGCTCAAACGTTTTCCACTGGTTCTCCGAAGAGGGCAGTGGGAATTCAGCAGGGCGTGTGTGTGTCGAGGCAGAGGTGTGTGTGTGATGACACAGGGGAGTATGTATTTGATGAGGCAGCTGAGCAAGAAGTGGCTGCAAAGCACTGTCCGGGTGCGCCGTTGCCATGCTCACCCATAGTTGCCGTGAGAGATTCGAGGCTTCTGATAGAGTCGCTGTGATTGGCTGGTTTGAAGGGCAGCGACGCAGCATTGGTTGATTGCTCAAACCCATTTCCTTTGTGCCCTTCATTGCCTCCTGGTGGTCTGTACAAGGGACTGTTTGTGGACTGATTGTCTGAATTCGAGGTACCGCCAAAGCCGAATTCCTCAAATGCCCTCATATCACCCTGTCCTGCTGGGTAATAAGCCTTGCCGAGGCTGCTGGAACTGGGTGAATTATCTGGAGCGCTAGAGGCCACTGGTGCAAGGCTGGGGGTTGGGTAAGAGTATCCACTCATGCTGGACGCTGGCAGAGGTGTGGTTGATGCGATGCTTGTAGAGAGGCAGGCTGTGGAGGGAGATGGTGGGCTGTAGCCTTGTGAAAGACTGCTCTGGGAAGGGTATCCAGCGTTTGGGTAGCCATAGGTGGGTAGGCTGGGCGAAGTGTTGGCACTGTAGGCTGTCACCAAGTTGGGATGAGAGGCAACAGGGTGGAGAAGAGGCCCATTATAAGATCCCACAGACTGCAGATAGGGGGCAGTGTACAGAGCACTGCTGAACTCCTGGCCGCTGGTTTGACTAGTGCAGCTACCGCTGGAGAAGCTGGGTTCCACTGGGGAGCTACATACACTTGCCGATATGTCCGATATGCTCAGCGGTGCTTTGGGGACCAACTCCGGAACGCAGCCCAATGGTGGATACACGCTCTCAAGCCAGGGCTCCATCTCCAGTTTCCGTCCATTAAGGAGGGGTGGGCCTCCGCTAATGACATTGGGCCCATTAACACTAGCAGAAAGCGCAGGTTCGGGGTAAGCCATAAGTCCGCTCTCACAAGGTAGGTCCAAAATAGTGGAGTACCGCTCCGCGTATCTTTTCAGCAGGTTGGAAGCAGTCAGGGCTGAAATGTCATCATTCGCCCACGAGTGCTGATATACCCTAGCAGAAGACGAACTTGTTAACCTTTGCCCCCGGAAAGCTTCAAACTTATGCGCCGGTGAGCGTGTTGTGGACGTGATGTCATAATGTTGCTCCGCCCACTGTGGTTGCTCAGGGGTCCACTGCATTGTCACGCCTGAAAGGAAGTAAACAAAATGCATAAAGCCAGGTTACTGCATCATGATTGATTCAAGATCTAAAACATGAATATAATTGGGATGCATGAAAGGAAATGACCAAGATCAGCATATGTTTGCACCAAACACACAGTCTACAACCGGTCTATATATATTATTTTAATTTTTGCCAAACTGTGTTGCAGTTTTATATGACTTATAATAACATGAGCCAGGTAGGTGGTCCTGCGATGTATATTAATGATGCTGTCACGTCAGAACCAAAATGCCATGGAATTACTCATGACTCATTGTGCTAAATAGCCAGATGCCTCTTACTTCCAATGTAGCACTTTACTGGGTACTCTGTTACTTAAATATGCCACAAAATTTTCATTTAAGAATTTAAAATGCCAGTTTGGTTATTTACAGTACTGTGCAAAAGTCAAAGATCATGCTTTCATTAAATTAATTTCCAGTCAAATTAAGGGTCATTAAGCACAAGTTATTCATTTTTCAGTGTGAAGATTGTCCAGAAGCCTTAACAGCTAAATATAATATCAAATCAATCAGTATTTATTTTATCTACTCTTTAATTTTGTACACTCTGTTGCACTTTAACTCTTTCATACTTCCAGTCTTAGAACCAGCCAGTTAAAGCTGTGTCCTCCCAACAAAAGCTGTTCCCAAACATCTCACTGACGCTGTGTTATGGATGTTACGCTTTGGTCCATGCACTTGTACTGAGAAAACGCAGTAGCCTAGATGTGAAGTTTGATGAATGTAATGTAAACCAAATTCCAAAAGTGCAAGTTCCTTTAGCTGTAAGCAAGTTAGCAACATGCCACGCTAAGCTTAGTCACACTATGGCGAGTGCAAATGACACACAGAAGCTAGAAGATCCACCTGCTTCATTCACATCAGCTGTGTGGGAAAATTTCAGGTTCCTGGAGAACTATAACAGCATTGGAGAGCTATTGGTGGGTCGGTCAAGGATGGTGTGTCGGTGTTGTTTGACAGAGCGTTTGATAGGTGTGGAGAAACGCAGGCATTTATGCTTCTGTATTTGAGTTTTTTTTTCCTGTTGTACCGAACTTGTACTGAACCGTACAAGCTGTAGTGTGAACTGTTACATCCCTAGTGGACAAACTAAATACTGCAACATTTGACCTTATATTAAGTTGTTGAGGCTTTTCTGTAATTTTCTGTTAAATATTTTCTGCTTTTTTCCTGAAAATGAATAACTTGTATGTAATGGCCAATTTAGGAATATAAACTTTCATAGCTATGCTGAAGACACCTAGTTATACATTTCCACTCCTTCTGATGATCAAAACTCTGTAGACAGACTGACCAGCTGTGTGTCAGATATTTCTCAGTGCATGTCGCAAAATTTTCTACAATTAAATCACGAAAAAACTAAATATTGATCGTTGGTACAGAAAGCGGCTTTAGGAGAAACCTGGCTCTTTAGCTTCATATATCAAACCTGAAGTATGAAACTTCGGTGTGCCTTTTCTATCTCAGAGAGACACAGAGAAACTTGATCATGCATTTGTTACAAGCAGAGGTGATCACTGTAATGATCTTCTTACTGGACTTCCTAATTAAACAATACATCCCTTACAACTCGTATTCTAACAAAAGGATTCTCGCATCCTAACAAAAACAACACAGAGAGATCACATCACTCCCGTTTAGAAAGAACTGGCTGTCTATCTGTTCCAACATGTGATGTAAGATCTGTATATACTGACCTTCTGTAAACAGCCTTCTGTAAAATACAGAAAACAATTCACCTTTAATTAAGACAGTCCAGCTCAGTGCTCACTTTTAAGAAGCATCTAAAAATGCAATTCTTTAACTCAGCGTTTAATTAAAATTCTGTCATGGCATTTATCTTTTAGTTTGATCATTTTCTTATGATTCTAAATGAATACTTATTGTACTACTCTTTCATTTTATCATGTGTCTATAAAGCACTTTGAGCTGCCACCAGCATGAAAAGTGCTACATAAAATATTAACAACAACAATAATAATAATAATAATAATAATAATAATTGTTATTCTTATTCTTATTATTATTATTAATAGTATTATTATTTAACTGGACATAAATAAATGAGTGGTCTCTGTACAGTACTCTATTGGCCACTAGTCAGCTTGGTTATAAAGATATGGAACTGAAGACATGATTGGTGCATCCATAACATTATAAAATAGAAATGTAATTATAACAACAATAATAATAATAATAATAATAATACATTTTAGTTAATAAGGTATTACTATTATTGTAGAAATAAATACAATATTTAACATGGAATAATATGTATGTTTAGATATAAATATGAACTGCTGCAACAATCTATAAACATCACACCAGAACAGACCAAAACATGCATATGCCAGCATGGATGGTCCATAATTCCACTTCCATTTCCACTAACTGAGACCATTCCGTAACAAACTCTTCTCATTTATTTTAATTTATTGGTGATCTTGGTGAGTTGCACTTTTGACTAATTGCATGGAGGCAGCTCTCCACACACATGCATACTGAAACCCACACATACAGACACTGAGAGTGAGTGAGTGAGTGAGTGAGTGAGTGAGTGAGTGAGTGAGTGAGTGAGTGAGTGAGTGAGTGAGTGAGTGAGTGAGTGAGTGAGTGAGAGAGAGAGAGAGAGAGAGAGAGAGAGAGAGGCAGAAAAACAATGTTGATGATATCACTGAAGTTTGATACAGAGATGCAGCAGAAGGCTTCATCTCAAGTGGATCAAATGAAAGCTCTTTAATGTAATCAAGAAATCTCACGTTACACAAACACACACTTTCTCACTCTCTCTCACACACACACACACACACACACACACACACACACACACATCTGCACATGCAAATACACACACCATAAGGGAGCATAATATTTCGCTGTACTGTAATAACGAACGATCAATAACGGCGCTCTCTGCATTAGCAACTGTAGCCGACAACAGCTGTCCCCAGAACATAATGTATCTCCACCATTTTCTGCTTATTCACACACACACATGCACACACACATACTCTGACACAGATAAAAAGATTTTAGATCATGAATACAAAGGGCTTTTATATGACGCACCATATGGGGGAGAGAGAAAGAGAGCGGGAGAGAGAGCACAGAACAGACTTCCTTTTTTCATAAAGCCATTTCAGCCAATTAGATCAGTCATGGGAGTGTTCTCGCCCATAGAATCACTGCCTGTTGGGACAACACCGCAACTCGGAAAGGCCATACGGAAGGGTTACGTTCACACATTCACACCAGAGCTGCACGATATGGAAAAAATACTAGTACTGAAATTATATGACTACATCTTATGATCGAGATACACCCTCAAATGTTTCTTTTACTGGATTCTTTTTAGCGTTGCTTGATCAAAACCCCCTCAGAAGCACTCGAGAACCATGGCCAAATGAGCACACAGTAAAAATATTAAGATTGGTTAGATACCTCATTTGGATAATGCATTCTGCGACAACAGTACTGCAAAAGCCAATTTTGAAATAACAATAAAGAAAATGAATTTTCATGCAGGCAGTAGGCCTGTGTGATAGGCTGATGTAATTGGATATCTGCGATGACTGACAAGTAACCCAATGACGATGCTTCAAAGGTGTATAATTGCCATTTTGGGGAGGAAGATTTGATAGATTACTAGAGTTAGGGCTGGGTGATAAAACGATAATGATAATTATCATGATATAACTTTCCTTAATACAAATATAAGAAATATTCTATAAATGTTTGATATAATAGACCATTCTCTCACTTTCATGTTCTAGCCCTGGTGGCGTTTTCGACTGCAAAGAAAGTGACACTACTCCGCTGTCGCCAGGAGAGGGCGCACTTCCGAGTTACTGTAGATCAAATAAGACAAAAAAAACACTGATTTCAATTTAAATGTACCTAAAAGGAGGACTCTGTTTAATGCTTTAACGTTTAATGTTAACGCTTTTACACAGCGAGTAACAGTAACAGTAACTACTACGATAGAGATGTCCAGTCGTCTGCTAGCTGGTGTTTGAATACTGTGATGTGCTCTGATATAGATGTGGTAGGAGGGTTGGCAGTAAGGCAGTGTGATCCATCACTGATCTACCGAGTCAGCTAATGTGTGCTGTTCATATTAAGCTGACGTTGATGAGAAATTAAACAAATTAGCACTTGTACCCAGACAGCTCAAAATAATCTGCTTTCTTTCTCTAAATTATGAATATTACAAAAATTGCGGCCCTGCTTTTCCAGTTGAACAGCTAACCAGAAACTTTCTCCTTCTGTTTTCTAACAGATTTGTGAACTGTTCTATTGTTTGGCGAGGGTTAGTCATGCTCTGACCATAAAGGATAGTTTAAAACAGCAATTAGGCAGCAGCAAAAATCAGCCTTTAAACTTGAAAAAAATAATGATTTGACATTTGTCACTATGTATCGATATCAACTGATATAAATTTTTTTATCATGATGGTATTTTTGGCTATATCGCCCAGCCCTAATTGGAGTGGACTCATTTAAACCAATAATATCTGCCTGCACAGCCACAGTTTCATGCCAGCGGTTTCACTCCAGCAAGTTCAAGCCAGTTGAATTCAGCATATGCGCCAACACTTGTTTTGGTTATTGTTAGCAAGTGTTTGGCTAATCAACATTTCAGTCAGTTTATGTGGGCTTCCAATAAATTTGTGATAAAGTTGTGTTGGGCTAACATTATATTTTAAGCTATAGGCTAAATCAACTTTGGTTTGAAGGCATATAAAGATTCACACGGTAAATATTACACAAACTACAGCTGATGTGGCCTGGATGAACCAATGGGTTATGCAGACATATCGCTGAATTGACTTACCTGTAATATGGGGGCTTTATGCGTACACTTACATTACATACGCTGGAATAAATCTTTCTGATGGTTTTGTAATGTGGTTTGGCTTGTGGTTTAACCGGTTACCAATGGTCGGTTGATTCGTATATTGGCGTCGGTGTCCCTTCCTGAATGGTAATATGCATAGCGGCACATAAAACCAGCACAAACAGCCCCTGGTTGAAATGAATGGGATGCTCATATCGCTCAACTTGCCTATAAGGACTTTGTTTACATGGCACAATTACATCTGCGCATGCTTTCTACTGGCCTGAAGCCACTGGAGTGAAACTGCAGGTATAAATCAGCAGCTCTGCAGTCAGACCCTACAAAACCCCTTGCTCTTTGAAATATGTAAACTTGGGTTCTTTGCTGTGGTTTAGAACTCACTCACTTATTGCTGCACATATAGCAGTCTTAAGTACTCCACAAAGGAGAGCTATTAGCAAACGACACATTTTTGTGTGTCATTTTTAAAGAAACAGGCATGAACCCACACCAGTAGCAGTTTGCGAATGCATGTTTGCAGTCACATTGCAGTAAATTTCAGCATGAGAGATGTTTATTAACAGCAGATGCTAAGTTACGCAGTATTATTTTGTTTAATATATGATTTTTATTACATAATAACAAATGTTATAAAATATTTTCCTATGTATCACTGCGTCATGGTATCAATAAAACTTAAGTTAGCATTAATAAAGTTAATGAACAATGCTTACTGAGAATGACTGGAGGACTTAGTCTTTAACATTAAAACACCATCAGCTTCTAGATTTGATTGTTGCTTCATTTTCAACGCTACTTGAAAGCTACACATCTTTCAGACCCATATGGCATGAGTTATCTTCTCACAGTTAAAATTAAATAAATGAAGGGTAGTCTCGGAATTTGCACAGTACAGTATATACGTACATGTGTATAAACGGTATATGCAAATCGCTGCTGTCAGAAGAAAACCTTGTATCTCCAAAATAGTAACTTTACAGGAGAAGGAAAAAACTTACTTTACTCTTAAAGTAAATGGAACCAGAATGGAACAAGTAATTTGGTCCATTTCTTTTGCTTCACTTATCATGAAATTTATACACAATGTAAAGGAAACCGGCATTTTCTAATTATATCAAAAAGTGAGAAATTACAAAAATGAAGATGCAAGGTTTTATTTTGAGGGCAGCAATATGTAAATGTGTATATATTTACAGTATGCTTATCTGTCTTAATGTGTATATATGTACAGTATGTGTACATATGTAAATGTGTATATATATTTACAGTATATGTATATGTGTATATATATTCAATATATGTATATATTTATAATTTACAGTATAAATGTGTATATGTTTATTGTGTATGTATATATGTAAATGTGTATACATTAATAGGGAGCCTGTCTTATCTATAGGCTCTCTGTATAGTTAAAATCTGTGTTATGAGACAGTTATAGGCAAAATTTTGGTGGCCCAGTCAAATTAAATGTTTTGTTGATTTTCTAACTGAAAAAAAAAGTACCCTTCCTCTACAGAGAACACACTTCTGTACATTTGAATGCACAATTACTCTTTATTTGCTGAATTTAACATATTGGAAAAATGTGTGTAATCATAATATAAACATATTGTGAAATAATTTAAATATAAACATATTGTGAAACAGTAAATATAATACATAATACAGTGTCTTGATATCTATCAAAACAGCTTAAACTAAAAAACATATCACTATAGACAATGTATCACCCTGAACTAACACATAAAGATTTGCCAGCTGCCTACTCAGTCCCTACTGTAAAATAACTACGGCCAGTAACTCAGGAACCAGGCTGGTCTGGCCACAAAGTGGTCTTTTCCCTTCAGGTTCAATCAGAAGGGACCACAGTATCAAACCACTGACCTCCAGATTTAGAAACAGGTTCTGCCCAGCGGCACAATGCAACCTAACACACAGACTGACCTATACATGCTGCCGGATGCACATCTTCTGCCCACACACACACACACACACACACACACACACACACACACACACAAAAACCTACATGCACTATTTTGAGCATTGTTTTGTTGTCTAGTCAGACTAATGCTGCGCTGTATTGCACTGCGGTGTATTCCGGCCTTTGGCTGCAATGTATTATGTTATGCTGTATTGTTCTCTTTGCAGGCCCACTTTAAGTGTTTTGTTGTTTTCATTGCTCTTGTGTTGCCATTTTTGGTGCATTTCTCTATAGAAAGTTCCAGCGTCCTTGCAAACGGCCAATAAGAAGTCTTACATTTTTAATGACAAACGAGGCTTGTAGATAATTGCTTTAAGATATTGGCAGAATTGTTTGTCTGCTGTTTCCATTTATTTCGTCTTAGGTGATTCATGACAAAGACGACCTGAAGAGGTCGAATGGTCCGAGTTGTTTGTTAGCAGAACTCTACTTTTCTGCAGATAACTATTGATCCAGGAGGAGCGAGCTGCATTTACATTTGCTATCTATCCCAATTAAAAAACCCGACTAATTACATTCAGTTCTATCAAGCTACAAATCCCTATGATCGATACACGCACCCCGAGGTCACTTTACACTCCCATAGGAACTCCGTGCCAGATGAGACACAGGCGGTCTCACACACACACACAGAGGTTTGTTTTTATACCTCGTCAGGACGTGGGGTTGTACTTATTTCCTGTATTTAATATAATATATATCTAAGTACCTATGAATGATAATAACATATACTGTTATATACACAGAACTGTGCAAAAATCAGACACCAACCTTCATTTATTTAATTTCCAGTCAAATTGCCACTAAGTGCAAGTTACTCAGAAGTTTCAACAACTAAACATGCAGAAATCTGCAGAGATATTTTTCCACATCTCCAAAGTTCAGTCGTAGATGTCGGCTGCATTTTCTGCTTCTTTACCATCAATTTATTCTCAGTGAGGCGTCTTTCCAGCTACACATCCTTTCAGACCCACAGTGCTGAGTCATCTTCTCACAGTGGAAGGATGGACAGAAACACCTGTGGATGTTTTCAGATCTGAAGCAGCTTGATTTTCTCCTCTCTCAGAGATGAAAGCGTTTAGTACTGTTAATCTGATGGGGACAGTTTTGGGGTCTACCAGGTCTGCACATTTATTTGGAGTCCCATTTTCTCTGTAGCTTTTAATCATTTTTTGAACTCAACTTTTGGAAATTTCTGTTCTTTCATCTGTTTCCCTTTGATGTTCCCCTTCCTTATTCATGTGGATAATCTTCTATCTAGTGCGAATCTAAGTCAAGACCAATAACTGAACGCATCAAGTCCGAGTCAAGAACAGGGGCCACATTCAGGAAAGCTTTCTTAAGAAAAAAACTTGCCATGGTTCTTAGACATACACTGAAAGGTTTGTAGAGATTGGCCTCATTCTCTCTTTCAACCTAAGTTCGTTCTTTTATGTCTTCTTGAGAAAGATCATGAGAAAAGTCTACGTCAGATTCATGCCGTGTTCTTAAACCACAGAACTGTTCACATCTTTGTGTGTAGATTCTGTTCTTACCCGAGAACAAACCCCAAATAAGAAAACCTTGGTGAACATCAGAATCTTCATGAAAACTGTGTAAGTAGGTTGAAGACCTTTCTACTTAAGAATGTTCTTAAATGCATTTCTCGAAAAAAATACTTAAGAAGTTGTTAAGATAATCTGAATAAAAGAAAGTCTTTATTGTTTTCTTATGTAGGCTTTGTTCCATTTTATGATGCACCATAATCAATGCAAAAAACAATTTGAATTGTATTAGCTGCTATTTCTATTATGTAGTTTAATCCACTCAGAGGAGCAAAATAGAGGAACATCAAACCAAGCATTTAAAAAATGTTGCAAATAAGAGCTACAGGTGATGGTGGAATAAATATCCAATAGGAAAATATGATGATTGAGTGGTGACAGACGAGAATAGGCATGAGTAGAAGAGGCAGCATCCATGATAAATTTAGATGCTCACCTTGTCAACTCGCAGCCTGAGGACGAGTGTGAGGCTGTTGTGAGTTCAAGAAAACATTTAGACAAAGAAAACATTAGAAAACACTAGAACACTAGAATTATTATTAAGCAGATAGTTAAGAAAAGAAAAGGATCATTCTTAAGATGTTATTTGAAGAATAACAAATTCTCAGAACTTGTTTCTTAAGAATAAATTTAAGACAGAGCACACATTTAAGAGGATTTTCTCTGTCTTAACACACCTTCGTGAATCTGGCCCCAGGACCCTGTAGTGGTCGGGTCTGAGAAAAGACTGAGACCAGATTAAGATTTTTACAAAAAAAAAAAACTGAAAAATAAAAAGAAGAAAGAAGAAAAACTGAAATTCATTTGAATTGAAATTCATTGTACATTCCCTATCATTCATTATTATGTCATGTATAATAATATATGTATATATTTAATATAAATATTTTATATATAATTTTGTAAAAAGTAAATGACTGCATACTACTGTATATATGTAAGTATCTACACTCACTGAGCACTTTGTTAGGTACAGCTACTTTGTTTCTATATTCATTGTCCATTTAATAATCCACTTACTATATAGGTGCACTTTGTAGGTCTACAAATACAGACTGTAGTCCATCTGTTTCTGTGCATACTTTGTTCACCCTGTTCTTCAGTGGTCAGGACCACCATGGACCCTCACAAAGCAGGAACTATTTGGGTGATTGGTCATTCTCAGCAGTGCAGTGACACTGATGTGGTGGTGATGTGTTAGTGTGTGTTGTGCTGGTTTGAGTGGATCAGACACAGCAGTGTTGCTGGAGATTTTAAACACCAACCAAAAATATCCAGACAACAGTGTCCTGTGGGCAGCATCCTCTGACCACTGATGAAGGACTAGAGGATGACCAACACAAACTGTGCAGCAACAGATGAGCTATCGTCTTTACATCTGACTTTACATCTATAAGGTAGTTGTGTCTAATAAAGTAGACAGTGAGTGGACTCCAGCAGCACTGCTGTGTCTGGTCCACTTGTACCAGCACAACACACACTAACACACCACCAGCACGTCAGTGTTACTGCAGTGCTGAGAATCATCAAGCACCCAAATAGTACCTGCTCTGTGGGGGTCCTGACCACTGAAGAATAGGGTAAACAAAGCATCAGAGAAACAGATGGACTACAGTCTGTAACTGTAGAACTACAAAGTGCACCTATACAGTAAGTGGAGCTGCTAAACTGGACAGTGAGTGTAGATATAAAGTAGTACAAAGTAGGTGTACCTAATAAAGTGCTTAGTGAGGGTATATTTAATAATAGTATATGTATATGCAACAATGTGTTTATATCTAAACAGAAGTATATTTACATACATGTATAGCACCCTCCACAATTATTGGCACCCCTCATTAAGATAAATAATTAATTAAATTTAAGCATAATCACACACTGAAAATGTAACCTTCAACTCAAGTGAATTAAAATAAATAAATAAATAAATCCCTGACTAAGAAATCATTATTTTTCATAAAATCACCTGTTCCACAATTATTGACACCCCTAACAATTCCTAGAAAATAAATGTAATTGAAGCATTTCTGTAATTTCTAGTAGTTTATAAAGTTGATCAGAGTATCTAGGAATCTTTAATAAGTAATTCATCACTCCCTGTTTCCCTGGGGTATAACTATGATGTGACACAGAGGCCTATTTCTCTTATCCACTCTTCAACATGGGAAAGACAAAAGAACACACCATTCAAGTAGGGCAGATGTGTGTCGACCTTCATAAGTCAGGCAATGGCTACAAGAAAATAGCCACTCACCTACACCTGCCCACATCTACAGTCAGAGGAATCATCAAGAAGTTTAAAACAACTGGAACAGTGGCAAACAAGCCTGGAGAAGGACACAAGTTTATCTTGCCACCACGCACAGTGAGGAGGATGGTATGAGAAGTAAAAAGTTCTCCAAAGCTCACGGTTAGAGAATTGCATCAAAGAGAAGCATCTTGGGGTCACAAAGTCTCCATAACAACCATCAGGCGCTATCTACACGCCAACAAGCTGTTTGGGAGGCATGCATGGAAAAAGCCTTTTCTCACTAACAAGCATAAATGTAAACGTCTGGAGTTCGCTAAGTGGTACTGGAACTTCAACTGGGACCATGTGCTTTGGTTAGACGAGACCAAGATAGAGCTTTTTGGCATCAAACACACTAAATGGGTCTGGCGTAACACAAAAGATGAGTATGAGGAAAAGCACCTCATGCCCACTGTGAAGTATGGGGGAGGATTGGTTGATGCAGTGGGCCTGTTTCTCTTCCAAAGGCCCCGGGAACCTTGTTAGGGTGCATGGCATCATGAACTCTTTGAAATACCGGGACATTTTAAATCAAAATCTGGTGGCCTCTGCCCGAAAGCTGAAGATGGGTCATCACTGGGTCTTTCAGCAAGATAATGATCCCAAATCTACACAAAAATGGTTCACCAGACACAAAATCAAGCTCCTCCCATGGCCAGCTCAGTCCCCAGACCTCAACCCAATTGAAAACCTGTGGGGTGAGCTGAAGAGGAGAGTACATAGGAGAGGACCCAGGACGATTTAGAGAGATTGTGCAAAGAGGAATGGTCGAAGATCCCTCTGTCTGTTATCTCCCATCTTGTGAAATGTTATAGGAGAAGATTAAGTGCTCTCTTGCTGGCGAAAGGGGGTTGTACAAAGTATTAACATCAGGGGTGCCAATAATTGTGGCACAGTTGATTTCATGTAAAATAATTATTTATTTTTGCATTGTTGTCCTATATTATTTAAAAAAAAAAAAAAAAAAAAAAAAAAAAAAAAATATATATATATATATATATATATATATATATATATTAGAAGCCTAAGAACACATCTTAACGAGGGGTGCCAATAATTGTGGAGGGCACTGTATATAAGCACCTGTGTGAAAGAACATTATGTTGGTCTTGACATTGTAGTTTCAGAACTTTTTGTCCTGAAACGCATGAAAATCTGAAACACAACACACACACACACATATACACACACACACACAGCCAAAAACTTGTCCATACTGTACACACTCAGACATCCCCAGAGCTTCACACTATAACCACTGTGATCACTTTCATAAGTGAGATAAAGTTATAAAGTGGAAAACGCTTCAAATTTTCAGAGACAAAAGATGCTTTTCAGCGCTTTGACAAAACACATTTTTTTTCTCCATACGTGCCAAAAAGACAGGATGACAGCAGTAATTAATTCTGGATAACCTGTAAATGAGGCATGAAAGGGAGTGAGACACAGCATTTAAGATGAAGAGTGAATCAGCGACGTCTGAGCAACATCACGTCCTAAAGAAAGAGGCGACACGGCCAATCTACAACACACCTGTCATCTGATCAGCGTATGGTTTAAAATAAAGTCTCACTTTCAGAATGAACATCAGACGGTGTTCTTCAGACGCACGCGACAGTTAAGTGTCAAACGCTCCAAAAGGGGAAAGAAGCCTTCTTCAATATGGGCCTAAATAAAGACTGATTGTTCTAGAAGATAAAGGCTTTTGAGCAACATGATAGAGCTATAGTCAGCTGTGGTCAGTCTTCCTCTGTGCTGAAAAATATACAATGTAAAAAAAAAACAATGCACTGAATCAGTGGTGATACTAGGACTATAATAATGGGGTGGCCATCAGGTGGCCATAGCAACAATAGAGGATCCAGAATCCCTAAACTCAAACATATGTGTAATTATTGAAAATAACCCAGAAAACAAGAAGAAGACTCACTGCATTTCTAAAGCAAAATGATAACTTTGATATTGTATTAATGTGTAACACCAAAGAAGCATATTTTTAAACTGTGCTCTTAAGAACTCTGCACTAAAATGAAACTCATCTATGTCTCTTACAATAAATGTGATGTTAATGTAGGATATCAACTCACCCCACAAGTTTAAAGGTTTACTTAAGTGTGAATACTACCATCTTTCACTGGTTTGCATGATAGAAATCAAAAAGTGAATGATGGGTTTTTTAACTTAAATTCACTGGGGGCTGCTACCGTGGTAACTCAGTTACCCAATGCTGGGAACAGGCCTAATTATAGTCAATTATAATTGACCCTACAATTCCATAACAGATTGACCACAGAATGCAAACTGATGCACTTTTAACAAGCTAAAGTTGGTGAAGTCCAGTTTATCTCTAGAGCTGGGTGTCACTGAGAGGCGGTTGGCTGGTCAGTTTGTTAGTGAGCACTGGGCTTAAGTGGTGATTTTTTAGAGTCTGCAGTGCTCTGCGGCTCGCTGAAATTCGCTGTCGCCACAAAGTTCTCAATCTATAACTTTCTGTTCTGTTCTACACAACAGCCATGACAATCCCATTATCTCAAAACCTGCTGACCCAGAGTCTGTGTGTGTGTGTGTGTGTGTCTGTGTGTGTGTGTCTGTGTCTGTGTGTGTGTGTGTGTGTGTGTGTGTGTGTGCAAGTGAGAAAGATAGAGTGTGTGTGTGGGTGCTTGGGAGAATGCCTTTCTGTTGTTCCAATATAGCCCCTAACCTTCAGTCCTCTGGGGAAGACTCATCACATACACACACACACACACACACACACACACACACACACACACACACACACACACACACACACACACAAACACACAACCCCCATTTCCTGAAGCAATGTTCCTATATCTCTAGAGGAGGAGATTTCATTATCTGTCTTAAAAGTGAATGAAAGGGAGAGACTTTGCTTGTTTTTCTCTTGATTCTTCTTACTTTTATAAATCATGATCCAAAAACATTATTATTTATTATTGTTATTATTATAGTTATAGTCCCACTTTGCATGAAAACCTTTTGAACTATGATGACATGATAGTGAGGTTATTCTATGTCCCCTCTACTCTGAAACAAAACAAACAGCAAAATCACCACCTAAAGTCAACTGAACATAAACCAAACAGCATACATTCATTAATGAACATCAATAAACAAATAATGCTCAATAAATACCCAATAATAGCTTACTAACATACTATTAGAAATCCAATAGGTGTGTTAGTAAAAATTATCATTATCACAGAAGTGTTTTTTCTCATATTCTGACCATGTTTATGGCCTGTGCTGAAGGCCTGGCTTTAATTGCCATAGTTCAACAATGGTTTATATGTAGCCCTTTCTATGAAAACCAAAGGACTGGTTCTAATTTCTTGGCTGATTCTAATTTCTTGCTCAGATCTGATTTTTCTAACAGGGCGGTTCACATTTGTTTAGTTGTGGGATTTGTGTAGTAAAAGATGATTCACATTTGTGTAATTTCGGGATTTGTGTAGTAAAAAAAACAAACTACCCAGCGGAACGAGCCTTTCAGCTGTTCATTACTAGAGCGAGACGGAGGTGAAATGAGATGGGTCAGATGCTTTTGTTGTGTCTATTGGCACTAACTTCAGGTTAGTGCTTCTGCCACATTAATGGATGAATGGTGGCACATGCACAGTGAGAAAATAATGAATTCTGGTCCATGAGATATGTATCCAATCTAGGATCACATATAACAGTAGCTCAGATCTGATTTCAACAGACTTTCAGGCTCTGAAATAAATCAGATCTGTGTCACATTAGAGCAAAAAATCTGATTTATCCCACTTCAGCCTGGTAATGTGAATGTAGCCAAAATGCAGTTCTTATTTTATCTTTCTTTTAGGTTTAGCATTAGCTTTGGTGTTATTCAACTATTAGTATTCAAGTATTAGTCAACTACAGTATTATCTGAGTCAGTAGAGTCCTCACAAAGTCAGTAATACCAACATGTGTGTGATGCACGTAGCCTAGTGTTTAAAACCAGCATCACATCGACAGACGGCCAGATTCTCTTCTCCTTTGTGAAATCTCCAGTTCCTCTACCAGCTAAATCAATACAAGCATACACACACGCACACACACACACACACGCACACACACGCACACACACACGCACATGCTTACGGCCCGCTGAATCTATAAAACGCTTTTATTGAGTAATTAAACACCCATTACTGTCGCCAGCAGCGCAACACTAAATCAGATAAAGCCTTTAACAGAAGGATCCAGACGCATTACACACACACACACACACACACACACACCCACACACACACCCCCAATACACTAGAAACTGTTACTACACACACTGCGCCAGAGACACTCACATCCCGTGAACGATGACATCAAGTAATGCCTGACGGCTGAACAGTGTACACATAAAAAAAATCCACATAAAAAGGACAAACTCTCCTTGTGCTTTCGTTGCACTCGTTCACCTTTAATTCAGTCTGTTTATAAGTCTGTTTATATAAACCCAGTATGGAAATGTCCATTTTTACAGATATACTTGAAAAACATGTTAGGGTTATAACTTATTTATATTTAAAAATAATAAGTTATTTAACAATTACACCTTCTTGAATCATCAATTTAGCAATATTGGTTTTTAAATGAATTATATAGAATTCTAAGCACCACAGAAGTGCTTGTCCTCACAGTCTGGTGTAAAGGCTGAGGTCATATTTTGAGGTAAAAAAAAAGTAAATAAATAGGGTTTCTTCCAACAACAGCAATACATAGATACAAACATACATATATATGTACATATATACATATATATGTATATATAGCTGTTGTTGGAAGAAAACCTTGTATCTCCATTGACATAATTTGAAAATGCCTGTGACAAACACGATTTTAAGTTATATATAGAAATATTAATTCATTTAAATTTCATTGGCAGCTTAAGTTTTACAGATTTTTGTTTATCAGATATCTTCACCGGACCACAATTCCAATACCCAACCACATGGATCATACCTCTATGCTCATATTTTATAAACCTGGTAAAACAATAGAATGGATGTTGTATAGAGAGACTATACAAATCTACTAAAACAACTTGTGTTTATAAAGCCATGATTGCCCAGAGTTCCCACTCTTTTTGCAGGACAAATCCCAGCTGCTATCTCTGTCCAGTATCTAACTTCAGTCCATTATTTACAGTAATCATTAAATACCTAGTTTATCAAATATATCCTTCATTAAATTCAATCAAATCTGGCTGACAGAATTTAACGAATCTCTGGAGAGGCTGGAGTGCACTGAGAAGACACGATCCAAACCTTCTTCTAACTGTAATTCCAAAACCAAGCTATTCATAACTTGTTGCTTTTTAGTGTTTTTCTAATGATTTGTATTTATTGTAATGTTATGTAATGTTTTTGCGGCAAAAATTAGCTCCACAAATCAAAGAGAAACTTCTTACAGCTCCACAGTGTGTACAGACGAATCTTTTAACTACAGATGCACAATGATATCAGAATCATATCTGGCATCACCAAATAATTGCGTAAAGTGTAACTTGTTCACCATTGTAGTACTAGGAACCAGACGTCCATATGTCTACACTACAAATTGCACTATTTTATCTGCTAACCAAGCATTGCATATAAGCATTTTGTGCAATAACGTAATGGGATCTAGCTTTTAGAGCCATTAAATGCTTCAGACATCTGGTTCCTAGTACTTTAATGGTGAACAATTCTGACATTGAATGATTTATGATTTTGTTTACATCTAAACCATTAAACGATTAAGTAAGTTTGCAAAATCGAGTTCCCATTTAAAAAAGTATTGTCACCAGACACATTAGCCAGTAGAAATTGTCCAAGATTTGCTATTAGCTCTCAGTTTACAACTGCTTATTGGCTCTGTTGTATCAGAATTTCGTAAATCCATTTTTTACAGCTGCCCTTTACATTCTGTGAACATTTTATGACAAATAAGCCAAAAGAAATGGCCCAATATCAGCTGGAGTAAAACCTAAATGAAAGTTCATGTGAGAATAACTCTGCATGGTTACATTACTTTCTATGAAATTACTGAATAGGCCTTAGAATACAACGTGCCTGTGAACTTAAGGGGTTAAGAAAGTTTTCCTGCTGCCTAATTCCACCAAAAAAGTAAATGAGCAGCTTGTCTGAGACTCTGTGTCATAGCCTGCTGATATAGTATGCTCTTTCATTTGCACGCTTTTGTTCCTTCCTTTAGCAAAAAATAAAGCATCACCAATTCGGTGGCCAAAAAACCCCCAGCGGCTCCAAATCATTTCATCCGCACAGTAAAACAACAGCAGAACCTTCCAGACCACAAAAGTGCTTTTGAAGGAGAACTTTTACAAGCCTACACTCACTTTCAGTGTGAGGGGAGTCGATTTGTGTGCGTGAGTGTGTGTGTGAGAGAATGAAAGCTAGTGTGAACAGTCTCCCTGTTGTGTGGGGCTGGTGGGCTTTGTTGGAAGTGCTGTGTGGCACCCCCTTTAATTCTGCTTTAATATGAATGAGCCATTCACAGAGTCAGTGAGAGAGAGAGAGGGAGAGAGAGAGAGAGAGAGACGGATGGACAGACAGTCAGGCAGACATTTCAGCATAGAGAGACCGACTACAGTTGAAAGAAGAGACACACACTCTTTAAAAAAGTGGTTCTTCAAAAGTTACTTAGTTAAGACCATGTTTATATATTGAACTGTGAACAGTCAAAGAACCATGTGAATGCTTAAATGGTTCTTAGCATGGTTATGATGGAAAACCTGATGCATATGGTTAAACAATTGCTATATACAGCACCAAGTCAAGTTGTACAAAATAATATGGTTTAATACTTTATCATACTCATGAAGTATTTATTTTTATTGTTGAGAACTGCAGAAAGTCTATATATTCTGCTCTTTTACCTGTGTTTTACTTTTTTTTACTGATGTGCAGATTGTTTTGCCCTCTTTAGATGCACAGGTGATAACTAGCTAGCTTTTAGCTTGATAAATAAAAGTTTCCTGTCAGACACAAGAAATCCGCTGCACGGAGCTGTGTGGCTTACAAACTGTAAAAGCCATTTTCTAATATTTTCATTTTATCTAATATGCAGCCCTACATTAATGTTATTATTCTATTTCTGTAAAAATGCAGTGTGATGCATTACAGTAATCACATTACAGTTACTGACTTAATAAGAATGGCATTATTTGCATTGCAAATTGTAAGAGAACACTGTTAATCAGGGACAATGCCTTTAATTACTATTCATGTAATTCTTTATTACATGAGCAGCTCAGTACGACTGCACAGCAGTCTTCCTCCACTGTAAATTTACAGACCATCCTGTCAAAGCATGGAGTCCTGCTGATTATGAACCTGATGGATAAAGATCTTCATGCTGAAGAAGAGAGAACCACAATGTAAACCGACCATGCCTGATTTTCACTCAGGAACAGCTACATTCAAGTCAGAAAAAGATTTTAACATGAGGCAGCTATATGATCTGAACTGTTCCCACTAACTACTTTCTGGGTTTGAAAATAGCACTAGCATTTAGCCTGGATTGAGTATGGAAGGGAAAGTAACGGTACACCACTCCCTAGAATGCTCCATGAGAAGCTCCGCCCCCAAATTAACTGACGTGCACTGACGAGGCAAATAACACTTTTTTAGATATTTGTGGTCATGCTTCGCAAACAATGTACACACAAATACTTTAATATAACATTACACGTTAGCTAGGTTGTGGGTTAGCAAACTGTTGCTATAATTGCTGTTGTGAAGCTACACTATGCAGTTACTATCACTAACATTAGCGGCCAAAAGAATACTGACCTGTTGGTTCTGTGAAACAGCAAAAAATGAGTTAATGATATCCACCTGTCACGCAACCAGCCACCTCATCTGTTTTCATTGCAGCTCTCAGAGAAGCATGTCTGCATTCATACCGGCAGCGACTTTTCCACAAATCACATGCACTGCCGCTAAATTAAATCCTGGTGAGAAACCACTTTTGTGCGTATTTTACTTTAATCACTGTGTCTCTGCAGTCCGTTTCTGTGGAAAACAATATTTGGTCTTTGTGATTACTGTCTATTTTACTGATTATATTCCATCTCTTGAGCAATTATCTGCAAACCAAAAATGGAGTATACCGTTCCACTGTGGCGGAGACAAAGACAAAGTGTGTGCTATGCTGCTGAATGCACAGTTCCTATTGGTTATCCTATTGGTTATCCTATTGGTTATCCTATTGGTTATCTCCTTATGTTAAACTCCGCTCAACTTTGTTGCGTCGCTGACATCACGTCACAGAAATCTCCAGCTCTCATTAAAAATAAATGACCTCTGGTCACCTTTTCGCATCGTGTCGCTGCCGGTGTAAGTGCAGGGTAAGTCTCCTGTCTGAGGAGGGCAAAAGAAAACGTGGGGTGGGCCGAGGTTTAAACAGGGCGGCACTAACATGTATGTGCAGCTGAACTGGCTGTAAAAACACCACAAAAAACTCGGAGAGAAGCTCGGATTACACACACACATGGGGGGATGTGATCATTTTCTGCTTAGGATGCCGTTACCCTACTCTGTCTTTACATAGAAAACAGGTTTTTGCTGCTGTATTAATGTTTAAAATGTCGTATATGTAACCTTTAACTTTCATTTCTTGTTAGCTACACTAGCCTTGCAGCTCCACAGCAAAAATGAAGAAGCAAACTTGAGATAAACAAGATATTGGAGTTTGGCGAATATACATATATATTTTCTTTTCCAGTTTTCTCTTTCTCCCCTTCTCTCCTCAGCCCTCATGTTTCCCACCACCCTCCCTCCTGCAGGAGATTATTTTGAATGTGTCGGAAAAGACGTAGACAGGTTTGAAATCGCTTTGTGCGTTTCTCTAATGGAGGGCCGAGTGCCTTGCATGTCGATGACCAATTGAGCTGCGCGCGCCATTTCGCTCGCTTAATTAGAAGAGCAGCGCGTTAATTTGTGGCCACAAAGCAGAGAACACGGCGCTGGCCGTCCAGATCTGATCACACGGCCTGCTGCTGACACGCGCCTTTAATAGGTCGTTAGCGTATTAAACATCTCAATCAGTGCTGACAGTTCTGCCGAGAGATACGGAGGCCGTCTGGGGGGAACAGATTAAAAAGTGTGTGTGCGTGAGTGTGTGACAGTGAAAAGGCAGTATGATGTGGAGAGAAGGAGTGTGAAATGTGGTGTAGCTGAAAATTGTGTGTATAAGTGTGAGAGCAGCTGTATAATAGACGGAATGTGTAAATGTGGAGGACAAAGAATGCGAAAAGAGCGTGTAATGTACTGTATTGAGTATGTACTGTAGTGCGATGTCCTGGTCCTGGAGGCCCACTGCCCCACATGTTTTAGTGTTTTCCCTGCACCCAACACACCTGATCCAACTCAATCATTATTGAGTTAAACTGGCTGTGTTAAATCAGAAAAATCACTAAAATGTGCAGATCAGTGGGCCCCCATAGCAGGGTTGAGAAACACTGCAGGAGTGAGTGTTAAAGTGAAATGAGGAGGTAAAGGCTGTTCAAAATGGCCAACCAGAAGAGGTGAGGGAGAATTCCACAGGCTTTCAATTCATTCATCTGTGCAAATGATGTTGAGAGGATTTTCAAAAGGATTTCACACATAAGCTTTGGCTGTGGTTATACTGGAGAGTTTAACTCAATATACAACAGACAATTCAATATTATCAGGAGCTTTGAATGTAAGAAGATCATGGTGTAGTCTATATGTAATATTACATTAGTCTTAATAAAACCTTGTCTGTACATAATATTACTTCACTGTCATAACAAACTAGCCTGTATGTTATATTATGTTACTGTAGTAGCAAAACCTAATCTGTGTATAATATTATGTCTATCGTAACAAACCTGGCCTGTATGTAATATTATTCTGCTGTCATAACAGCCTGAATGTAATGTTGAATCACTGTTTCAACAATACCTAGGCTCTCCACAATGGTGTAACATAACCTATCCTGTATATTGTATTAAATCACTGTTGTAACAAAAAATAACCTGTTGTCGGTGTATAATACCTAGCCCTTATAAATATTAGGTCATTGTGGTAACAAAATCCAGCGCATATATAACAATACATCACAAAACCCAGCCCGTATATAATATTACATTACAAAACCTAACCCATATATAACATTACATCACATAACTTAGCCCATATATAACATTACATCACAAAACCTAGCCCGTATATAACTTTAAATCACAAAATCTAACCCATATATAACATTACATCACTGTGGTAACAAAACCTAGCCCCCATAAAACATTTGCCCAGAACAAAACACCACATACTTTCAGATTACAAACTGGTCGATGGCCCAGCCGCTCAAAACTAAGATCTCACAAAATTTATTGTGGAAAAAAACATCACTTTAGCTTAAAGCAAACGCGCCAGACAGAAGCACAGATGACTTAGCTAGCTTTTTAGCTGTGTAAAATTAGATAAACCATGCTAAACTGTGTTTAACAATGTTGAGGATAAACTGATTTTATGTTTCATTCAGCTCAGCTCTCATTTGTTAACAATCTTTTGTGCATGATGTCGACATTATATTTCATATGGACGAATCAGTGATCCCTGGCACGCTGCAGCTGAGTCATAAATAACGGACGTTTTCTATTTACCATTCAAAGTGGGGGGTGGCCATGACTGGACTGTGATTAGATCAGAGGGGTAAAGTATGGATTATACACACACCACAATGCGTGTAGGCCAGCTTGAAATAAGGACATCTTTTGTGATTGTCGGAACGAATTGGCCTCATAATTGGTCTGGTTAGAATACGCCCTCAGGGCAGGTGCTCCTTCATCTCATGTGGGACTGGTGGCAGTCTTGACACTACAGTGACTCACTATCACCTCTTGGGGTACAAAGTGGTATTATGAGACAGAATGGGCCAGAACTGACTGTTTAGGAAGCTAACTAGCTTCACGATATGTATACATCTTTATACAACATCAAGACCGTTCATTCTTCAAATTCTGTTGATCATTTTGGAATGTTTTAAATGTTGAATTAAAAATCATACAAATTGCACTTTTAACTGCAATGTACATTGATGTAATGAGATTTCATAATTTCGGACCATCTCTATTGCTCAAAGAACAGATGGCATTTTTGAATGGTGTAAAAAATAAACCAAAAAAAATACAGTCTGATCTGACCCCAGTCACTCTATGAGTGAGTGAAAATCAGAAATAACGCAAATAACAGATCAGATATAGTATGTCCATACATGGTGCCAGGGACACTCGGGCATTCTCAAATTCATTTTACTGAATTATGCATATGCTGATAAATTTAGCCGTGTGTATACTCCAGCAGTTAGACAGAGGACAAAAACATCTCTGCTGGCTGCTTGTAGAGGGACAACTTTGAGGAAGAGAGGAGAGAAAGAGGTGACCAAGGCCTTGTCCACACACATCCAAATAATTCTGAAAACACATTTATTCTCTCAGATTTCTTCTCCACACCAACAGTATTTTTGAAAACCTGGACTGTTTGATTCTGTTCATTTGTCCACACCAAAAAACCAGTATGTTCATTTAAACACTGACCCGACATAAACTACAACATAAGTAAGAAAACTTGGTATCTTTTGTTATTTTATGTATTTGTTTATTGTCATTTTATTGTCAGTACACTTAATTTAAAAATAAGTATTTTTTAAAATTATAACTATTTAAATAAATGATTAAATTAAAGACTTTTGTCACAATTGGCCCCTCCCACTCCTCCATGTGCTTGTGTTGCAGTCTTCCATGTGTGTCTGTTTACATGTCCATGTGCTTCTTTGTTTGGTTTCCTCCTGGTTCTGCCCCCTTGTTTCTTGTTTCTGCCCTTGACTGTTCCCACCAGTTTTCCACCTGTGTCCTGTTATCCCTTGTTAGCTCTGTTGTATTTAAGCCCTCTGTTTTCCCTCATCTAGTGCTGGTCTTTGTTTGATTTGTTTGACGTTCTGTGTTTAGTTGAGTTATGTCTGTCCCTCCATCTCTCCATGTTGGCTCCTTGACCCTGGACTGTCTCAACCCTGATAATGGATTTGCCCCAAATAAATCTTGCTTTTCTCAGCATGTGCCTCATCGCTCCCCATCGTTACATCTTTTATTATGTAGATCCTACAATTAAGCTAAAAAAACAACAGGAACATCACTATTTCATGGCCATTATATCATGGATTATATCATAGATAAAATGTTCAGTATCTACCAAGTGTATTGCTAAAATCACAGTCCACCAGCCTAGACGACATATCATCACTACGTTACAGTGGTGGTGGTGGGAACCAGACGTCTGAATGCCTCTAATCACTACCTCACAGAAGGCTACATGAAATTGTTATAAATTCTGCATAACATCTGAAACATTGTGTTACTGTAGTGTAATATGTTTTTGTCCTAAAATGCCATTTTAATCCATGGTGGAGAGACAGTGTGGGGTCAGTCGTGGGCTGGAGGTTAGTCAGCTCTGTGACTGGAAGGTTTGATCTCCTTGGCTGACAGTCCATGACTGAAGTGCCCTTGAGCAACACACCTAACCCCTAATTGCTCCCCGGGCACTGTGGATAGGGCTGCCCACTGCTCCACGCAAGTGTGCTCACTGCCCCCTAGTGTGTATGTGTTCACTAGCGTGCATGTATGTGGGTGTTTCACTGCACAGATGGGTTAAATGCAGAGGCCTAATTTCACAGTGTGCAAACACAGTGGCAAATAGTTGTAAATTCTATTCTATTCTATTCACATGCAGTCCAGGCAAAACAGTCCCCACAGCAAATTCTGCCACTATTCTACCTTCATCAACCTCACATATAAACACTCAGAAGAGATGTGTAGGTTCACTGGTGGTTTTGGATGGTATGATTAAGCAGTATAATGTAACTAGGATGTCTGAATTTGTGCTGTAGACATCATGACCCCTGGTTCCCATCACCACCACTATATAGAAATCAGAGACAGTAAATTTCTCTACAGTGAACCATTTCACACCAAACCGGTCTGAATGGCTTTGCTTCCATCTCAACAACTAAACTATAAAAACGTTTAGAAAAACTGATGGAATTCCCTTAAAGTTCTTCACCTCTGAAAGTGTTTTCCAAATGCACTTCTCAGTCCTCAGTCATTTTGATAAACTAAAATGTGCAATTTTTCTGTAAATTTTTCTGCTCAATTTCTATTTATTTGCCAAATTTAACGTGTGTATAAAAATGTGCAGACCTCTCAACAGCGCATGATAAGAGCTGTGCAAGAAAAAAATCAGTAGATATCCTGAGTTCAGATATTGCGCTATCAATAATTATTATTATCAAAGCACAAAAATTGCATCAGTACATCCCGAATAAATCAGTGTCTGGGTTTACCTATAAAGATTTTTTTAAATCAGATTGAATACATTCCAATTATAGATTAAGACACACACATAAGCTGGACGTCCATCCCACCGCTGTCTTTTTAAGCTCAGAGCACAAACTTTGTCTCCTCTGCAGACCAGTTTCTGCTCCTGCCATGTTGAACGATATAACTTTCACTATGATGCGATGCACATGCAGGACCTGAAACTTTCCAATAGGGAATGTAATCTGATACTGGTGTTTAAGCAACTATTATTCATCTATTTAATGGATTATCTACAGGATTAGCCACCTCGTTCAATCGGATAGGAATTGTATTCTGAATGGCCTCAATCAGACTAGACTATATATGGACATATTCTATTCCGATCGAGCTTTTAGATTATTTACAGATTATTAGGCTGCATGTAAACATGGCTAGTGTTTCACATAAAATAAATCTGCTGATTCTGGGTGGATTATAATGCATCCTTGATTACAACAATATTGTCTTTTGGTTTACTCACATTTTAACAATAAATGTCTTGATCATTTTAAAATATTTGTTAACAAATGTGTTCACTGCATTAATAACTGTGTTAATTCATGTGGACGTGATGTACACATTTGAATCAAGTAAATTCAGTGCATCACTTTTTCAATGCTGGCTTTGAGAGAGAGAGAGAGAGAGAGAGAGAGAGAGAGAGAGATACAGAGGGAGAAAATGAGAGTGTGGTGAACCAGTGAGAGCCGTCCAATTCCGTTCTGCTTCTCTACTGTCACAGAGAAACATCTCGCAAGCGCTCGCTTAACCTTCTGGACTACTCCACCGTCACAGGCTCACGCACATCCTCTCACAGCTGCATTGTCCTGCTGTTTGACCTCTCAAAGAGATGCCTCAAAGGTCCAGTCCGGAGGACGAATTCATGAATTCAATTCACTGACCCCAGGACTGACCCCAGCTGTGGTCTCCACAGCGCTGACTCCATCTGTATGTGTATGTGTTTGTGTAAATATTCTAATGCCTTGAGCTCAGAGGAGCTGCAAATCTGATGCGTCTTAGGCGCTGATTACTGTTTAACTGAGAGCATGACCTGCTGTTTAGCTCCACTCAGAGGGCATATCATGCTCTAAAACACGCTACATGTAGAGTACGTTCTGAATGGTCATCCACTTTCTCCTCTTCGCAGCGTCCATGTGACGGCTGCTTTTCTCTCTGCTGTCTAGTTGGCATGATGAACGTTGCTGGAAGGATTGCAATTTCCCCGCAACACCATCTGTGAAACTCCGACCCCGAGCTCAGAGCTAAACACCACGAAGCAAAGCAATCTGCTCTGCATATATATCTCTCAGAGAGAGCGAGAGAGAGAGAGAGAGAGAGAGAGAGAGAGAGGAGAGACAGAAGGGGAGAAGGGAAAAAGACAGTGAAAAAGAAAGGAAGAATGAGTTGAGAATGAGAAAAGATAGCAGAGAAAAGAGTAAAGAGAGTGAGAAAGGGAGACAGGACAATAAAGAGGCATGGGAAAGACACAGAGACAGAAAAAGTGAAAAATAAAGGGAGAATGAGAGAGAGAGAATGAGTTAGAGAAATAGAGAAGGGGGAAGAGATCAGAAAAAAGACAGAGAAGGGAGGAACAGACAGAAAGGGAGTGAAAAGGAAAGGAAGAGCAAGAGAGGGGTAAAGAAAGACAAAGAGAAATAAAGAGTAATAAAGAGGGATGAGAGAGAAAGGGGGAAGACAGGAGAGAAAGAGGTAGAGTGATAGAGGGAGAAAAGGAGAGACCACAAAACAGGAAAGAAGGTAGAATGATAGAAGAGGGAGAAAAAAAGAGGAAAAAGACAGAAATAGTGAGAAGGAGAAGGGGAGGGAGAGAGAGAAATGGAGCAAGACAGAGGGAGAGAGAGGTAGAGGGAGAGAGGAGAGAGAAATAGAGAGAGGGAGGGAGAGAGAAAGAAAAACAGAGAGGGACAGAGAGAGAGAGGGAGAGAGAGAGGGGAAGAGGGGGGTGGAGAGAGAGAGGAGAGGGGGGGAGAGGGGAAGAGGAGGGTGGACAGAGAGAGAGAGAGAGAGAGAGAGAGAAAGCGGGAGGGGGAGAGAGGGAGAGAGAGAGGGGAAGAGGGGGGTGGAGAGAGAGAGGAGAGGGGGGGAGAGGGGAAGAGGAGGGTGGACAGAGAGAGAGAGAGAGAGAAAGAGGGAGGGGGAGGGAGAGGGGGAGAGAGAGGAAGAGGGGGGTGGAGAGAGAGAGGAGAGGGGGGGGGAGGGGAAGAGGAGGGTGGACAGAGAGCGAGAGAGAGAGAGAAAGAGGGAGGGGGAGAGAGGGAGAGAGAGAGGGGAAGAGGGGGGTGGAGAGAGAGAGGAGGGGGGGGAGAGGGGAAGAGGAGGGTGGACAGAGAGAGAGAGAGAGAGAAAGAGGGAGGGGGAGGGAGAGGGGGAGAGAGAGGAAGAGGGGGGTAGAGAGAGGGAGAGGGGGAGAGAGGGGAAGAGGGAGAGGAGGACAGAGAGAGAAGGAGAGAGAGAGGGGGGTAGGGAGAGAGAGAGGGAGGGGGGTAGGGAGAGAGAGAGAGGGAGAGGGGGGTGGAGAGGGAGAGAGAGGGAGGGAGGAGCGGGGGAGAGAGGGAAAGAAGGGGGTGGGGGGTAGGGAGAGAGAGAGGGAGGGGGGTAGGAGAGGAGGAGGAGAGGGAGACGGGGGGTGGAGATGGGAAAGAGGGAGGGATGAGGGGGAGAGAGGGGAAGAGGGGGGTGGAGAGGGAGAGAGGGAGAGAGAGCGACAGATGAGGGAGGGGTGGCGAGAGAGAGAGAGAGAGACAGGGGGAGAGGGGGAAGGGAGAGAGGGACAGAGAGAGAAAGAGAGAGGGAGAGGGGGAGAGAGAGACAGAGAGTGAGGGAGAGAGAGGGGGGGTAGGGAGAGAGAGAGGGAGGGGGGTAGGGAGAGAGAGAGAGGGAGAGGGGGGTGGAGAGGGAAAGAGGGAGGGAGAGGGGGAGAGAGGGGAAGAAGGGGGTGGGGGGTAGGGAGAGAGAGAGGGAGGGGGGTAGGGAGAGAGAGAGAGGGAGAGGGGGGTGGAGAGGGAAAGAGGGAGGGAGAGGGGGAGAGAGGGGAAGAAGGGGGTGGAGAGGGAGGGAGAGAGAGCGAGAGAGGAGGGGTGGCGAGAGAGAGAGAGAGAGACAGGGGGAGAGGGGGAAGGGAGAGAGGGACAGAGAGAGAAAGAGAGAGGGAGAGGGGGAGAGAGAGACAGAGAGTGAGGGAGAGAGAGGGAGGACTGAGAGAGAGAAAGGGAGGGAGAGGGAGGGAGGGAGAGAGACACAGAAAGAGAGAAAGAGAGGGGTGGGTAGAGAGAGGGAGAGAGAGAGAGGGAGGGAGGGAGGGAGAGAGACACAGAGAGAGGAAGGGGAGAGAGAGAGAGTGAGAGAGGGAGAGGGAGGGAGACAGAGAGGGAAAGAGAGGGGGGATAGAGAGAGGGAGAGAGAGAGGCAGGGAGGGAGAGAGACACAGAGAGAGGAAGGGTGAGGGAGAGAGAGAGGGAGGAAGGGAGAGAGACACAGGGAGAGGAAGGGGAGACAGAGAGAGAAAGAGGGGGGGTAGAGAGAGGGAGAGAGAAGGAGGGACAGAGAGAGGAAGGGTGAGAGTGAGAGAGAGTGAGGGGGAGAGAGAGAGACAGGGACATAGAGAGGAGCAGAGAGAGAGAAAGAGAGGAGGGGTAGAGAGAGGGAGAGAGAGAGGAAGGGTGAGAGGGAGAGAGAGAGGCAGGGAGGGAGAGAGACACAGAGAGAGGAAGGGGAGAGAGAGAGTGAGGGACAGAGAGAGGGAGAGGGAGGGAGACAGGGAGAGAGAGAGAGGGAGGGAGGGAGGGAGAGAGACACAGAGAGAGGAAGGGGAGAGAGAGAGAGTGAGAGAGGGAGAGGGAGGGAGACAGAGAGGGAAAGAGAGGGGGGATAGAGAGAGGGAGAGAGAGAGGCAGGGAGGGA